>NC_133652.1:262661320-262961320 GCF_009905375.1 Apium graveolens | reverse complement strand
TTTATGTGCCTAAATCTCCACCAAGGAGAAGAAGGAGGATTCTTCTAAGGGATGAGTCTGATGAAGAAGAAGAAGCACAGGTTCATGCATCAGAATCTGTGACAGTTGAAGCTGAAAAGGAAACTTTTCAGACAAAGGTTGAAGCTGAAGGATCAACCCATCAGAAAAAGTTTGAAGCTGAGGGTTTAGATATTTTGAAGAGGAAAAGAACTATAAACTCTGATACTCAGGCAACTCCTACACCATCCAGGAGATCAAAGAAATAGAGAGCGGGAAGACATTTGACACAACCTCATTCTGAGGATACTCAAGAAGCTGAGGAAGGGGATCAGGAATCTCTGATCTCATCAAAACCTGTTGTAATTGAAGGTTTGTCGTCCCCAACTTAAGTTAAAGACACTATTCCAGAAACAGTGATTACACCTCCTGTCTCTCCAATTAAAGAAACAACAGTTGAAGATTCAGGATTAAGTCCTGAAATTGACCTTTAAAGGCTGATAATTCCAACTATGCTCTATCTGGAAGCTCCAACTGCAGCTCAGCGATCTACTGTTAATTCTCCAATCTTACAGGCTGAGATACCATCTACATCAATTCTTGATCAGGAACCTGAAGATCAGAATTTAGATAAAGCTGCTACAGAATCCCCTTCTATCACACACACACACACACACTTGTGTTGTTAGAGAATGATGAGGTTTCTGCAAGTTCTGGAGAGTTAGCTCCAGTTAACACTCCAGCTCAAACTCTTGGAAAGGAAGCATTAGTTAAAAAGTTTGTTGAACAAGCTGCTCCTGTTCCTTGGGAAGAAACTCACATAGGAGTTGAGTGGACCAAGAAGTGGAATGAATCAGATTTTATTCCAAGCTCTAAAGTTCTGACAGAGCATATGTCAAAAGCTGATGAATTGTTATCAAATTCTGATTTCAAGACTCAACTCAAGGTTACAGCTCTGAGTACCAGATCACTTCAAGGTCTACATTCACAAACTCATGAAAAAGTCGACAAACTTCTGGAATCAGCTGAAAAGCTAGATATGACTCTCAAATTAGACAAGCCAAGACTTATAAGACCTATTCATGAGAAAATTGAAGCAATTGAGAAGGTTCAGGAAAAGCAACAGGCCCAAATTACTGAGGTCCTGCACAATCAAGCTTTTCTGCAAACTCAATTGAATGAAATTCAATCTTCAGTAGAACTTATTCTCTCTCTCCTACTATCAGATGATGCCAAAAAGGGGGAGAAGTTAGTTAAATCCAAATTCTCTAATGATCAAGTACTGAAGAAGAAAGATGATGAAGCTGATGATCAGGGAAACCCTAGCAAGGGTAGAGGTGAAGTTCAAGGTAAAGGGAAAAGCAGCAAAGTTTGTTCAAGGAAACAAATTTCTGACTCTAACAAGTCTTCTACACAGAAGATAAGTTTTGAAGCTGCTCAAACTCAAGCTCTGATAGCAAGTTCTGAAAATCAAAATCGGATATCAAGTTTTGATGTTCTGATCCAAGCTGAAAGTCAAGACTCTCAGAAGTTCTTGCAAACTCTGAAGCTAAAGGGAAAGCAGACTACTGTCTACTACAAAGATCCTAAAATTCAGACACTTGATGAAGAAATTGCTAGAAGACTATTTCTCAAACATAATCCTGGAATGGATTTGGAAACACTCAAGGAGGAAGAAGCTAGGTTTGCAGCTGAGAAGATAAATCTAAAGTCTAAAGCTTTTGTTGCTAAGAAACCTCCAAGGCCTAAGGAGAAAGGCATTGTGATCAAAGAGAAGTCAATTTCTGAGGCATCTAAAGCCAAGACAAGATCACAAATTGAGATTGATCCAAAAGATAAGGGGAAAGGAAAGATTGATGAACCAAAAAAGCTACAGGAGATGAAGATTCCTTAAATCCTGATGAAACCTGTATGCAAACTGGTTCAAGTATTTGATGATGATGCTGAAGTAGATGAAACTGTTCAAACTCTGAAGAAAAAGAAGATAACTGAAGAATCTAAAACAACCTCTGACACATCTTAAGTTGTTCATAATGAAGAACAGCAAGCTACATAAGAAACAGCAAATTCTGATAAAGTCATCATGATCAAGTCATCAACCTCTAACAGTGCTCAAGTTGATTCGAGTAAATTGACATTTACTGATAAGAGAAAACTCCTATGGAAGAATGTTAATCCATCTGATCCCAAGAAAAGTCAATTGTTATCTGATTTCATGATTGTTAGATTGAAAGCCAGAGAAGCAAGAGACAGAGCTGGATTAGGTTCTGAAGAAGCCAAAATCAATACAGGAGTTGAAGTACTTACGAGAGATCCATTTCTATTGACTGACAAACCTCTTGAAGAAGTTACACAGAAATACCTTGATAAGGTAATATATGTTCAAGTGGTACTGGATTCTCATGATAAGCATAATGTCAAAAAAAATCTGATTATATTTCTTAAAGATGGAAGAACATATCAAATGTCTGAATCAGATGTGTTGAACAAGTCCCTAAAAGAACTTCAATTCTATCATTATCTTTTAGAGATAAAGTATGATGTTACCAGGAGATGGTCAAACTTCATCATGAAGACCATAATAGATAAAGCAAGAATTTCTGGTTCAAGGGTTATAGAATTCATTCCAAACATAGTTGAAGATGATGGAAGTGAAATTCCAATGAAGAAGGATTCTGCTAAACTTGAAGTGATACTGAAAGATAAATGTATGTGCTATAATGAAGATTCAACTCATCCAAGAGTGATCAGACTTGGTGACGGTCTTGAAAGAACATCCATCTCAGCACTTAGGACTACAATCTATCAGATTGGAAGTCAAGAGGAAAATATGAAGCAAGTCAAAGCTACACTATCTCAAGTCCTGAGGAATAAAGAAGAAAAGCTGATATCGAACTTTGTCAAGAATCACTTTGGATTCATATTGACTCATGGTAAAAGCTACAAGGACTGTAAGTTGTAGTTAGTTGTTTAGTTAAACTCTCATTACATTTGTACTTAAATGTTTTTGACATCATCAAATCTATTAACTTGTATATTTTTCATAATTTACAAGTTCGGGGAGATTGTTAGATATATTTGAGATGTCATGTCTAATCTGATTTGTGTTTAGTTTTCAGAACTTAACAACAGGACTTATCAGGACTTACTGGAAATCAGAACTTCTTGAATTCAGAACTTAATATCAGAACTTAAGGCGTCAGAAGATATATATCAGGACTTAAGTGCGGGAAGACTTCAGATAAGGAAAGCATATATGATTTACAGGAGAAGATCTGAACTAAAACAAAAGAAGATATGCATGAAGAGTTAGAGGACTAAAAGACTTGTAGAAGATATCTAGTTGATATATTTTAGGAGATAGAATTATATTTCATATCAATTAGAAGATATCTTGTAACTGTGTATTATATAAACACAGCTTAGGGTTTACACTAGATGTGTTATCATTATCGAAAAGATTATACATTTTAACCTAGAAGCTCTTAGTGATATTGTTCATCACTGAGAGAGAATAACAGTTCTATTGTAACAGAGTTTATTTGAATATACTTGATCTTTGTTACATACTTGTGTTGAAATCGATTTGATTGTGAAAACACTATATTCAACCCCCTTCTATAGTGTTGTGTAACCTATCAGTTGATGATTCATCATGACCCCGTAATGCACATGCTTGCAAGCTCAAGTATCAAACAACCTCTATAGTAGCTCTCAAGCACAGTCTATTCTTCTTTACCTCCTCCAACGATTGACAATTTATGACCTTGACAATATGTCTTGTAACACTGGTCAACCCATCAAGAGATGCTACTGCTTTTTTATGAGGTGAATTACCTTTTCCAATATGCACCAAAAAAGGACATCTCTCGTTATCATCAACTCTTTTCCAATTCCTGAATCCATCAATAGTAAATGCATGTTGTGAAGATGAATCCTTTTCAAATAGGAAATACGGAAAACAGAATGCAGCATCTTTTGAAAATGAATACTCTAGCCAAGACCATGAGTTGAACCAAGATGCTTGAAATTGACGACGTTGATTCCAAACTCAGTAGGTGGATAATGATCTTTATGTAATTTAGGTTGACATGCTCCAAGTCTAATATATTCACACCTAATGTTATCACGTACATTAGGTGGATACTTCCAAATTGGATGACGAAGACCCGGATCGCGTTCAAGAGATGCAAGATCAATAGGACTAGTTACATTTGTAGGAGGAGCACTAGGAGTAACTGTAGTTGTGGTTGTAGCAATAGGAAGATCATGACTAGCAACATGTGCAACACTAACAATAGCTGCAGGATCAATGGTAGCAGTAGGAGTAGCTGTAACAGTCGTTGAGGGAGTAACATAATGAGCAACACTAGACGTAGTTGCAGGAGTAGTATTGGTAGTAGGAAAATAAGAAAATAGTGTCTTTCTTTTTTGACCTTGATTCCTGTAACAAAAATAAACTTCTTTAATAGAATAAATTCACAAAGTCTTTAATTTTAAAGAGCACGTAGAGACTAAAGTATATAATTCCTTTTATTATATAATTTTCGGGTGTTAGCATCCTAGCAAATTTAAATTTCAAATGGAACTAATAATTAAAAAGTATGTGGTAATCCAACGATTATCACTCATTCTAAGTACCGACACTCCATCTAAATTATTAAAAAAATGCATTAATATTAAAAGATTGATCTATTTAATCTAATTACGTATAATGTATTGGCAATCAGTACTTATAATTAATTACTTATATTAAATTTATACCTTATATGATTATAAATTAAAATAGAAAATTAATTACTTACATTAAATTTATACCTTATATGATTATAAATTAAAATAGAACATATACAGTATACATATAATATAAATAAACTAATCTACAAAATTAAACAATAATATAAAAATTACATTGTGAATCAGGGAGTCAGGAATGAGAGCTGACATAAATTGCTTTATAATTTTATAAAAGAAGAAAGCTTTAGTCTAGGGATTTGTTTTTTCAATTGATAGCAGCAACACATGATAACTGACAACATCACCTGTGTGCCCCTCCCGTGCTTTTTTTTTATTTTTTTTGTTTTTGGATCTAATGTTTAATTGGTTGTCCAACTCTACAAAGCTGGAGACATGGAAACTTGTTGGGCTGAACATATATTAATTGGGCTTCAATAAACTTTACTTGGGCTGGATGTATAAAAGGCTGGAATTAATACTAAAATTTAAATGGGTCGTAAAAATTTGACTTGGGCTGGAGCCAACCCTAGCCCAGCCCACGGTCCGCCACTGGCTGGTATAGATTTTTACCATTTCCAATGCTATTTTCACTGTCATCAACTTTCGAAAACATCTTCATCTTTAGCTCAACGCCGGTCTCATCAATATCTTCATCATCCTGAGCAATGACAGAAGGCTCAACCTTTGGCATGACATTATTGAGATTATGTGTTTTAAATTGCTATATTACATGCGTCTATAACTGTGAACTCAAATCCTCAATCTTAGCCCCACAAAATATGGTATAGGTATCTGAATTAGGACTCTTGAAAATGTCTGACTTTGAGATGACAAATAGAATATTCTTGCACTTCTTGACAGTGACATGACTGACCCCAGGAATGGGCTTCATTACTAGCTTAAGTATTGCCTTTCTCCTCTTCTTCTTACTTTGACTCATTCCTAGCACAAATGGTTATATAATTACATTACAACCATATAAAAGAAGAATGGTAAGACAATAAAATCACCTAAACTATACATAAAAATTTAATATGATCAGAAATTTAAGACAACCGGCCATTGCTGAAATATTTACCTTTTAAGTAAGGAGGAATTTATATATTTTCGAAAGGCCTCAATTATCTCAGTTTTGATCTACAAATCTAATATTTTAACTGCAATTCAACTCTGTAAAAGCCCGAATTTTTGACATCAGTAAAAGACCTTTATGAATAGTAACCTTGCGGTTTAATAAAAACTTTTACGACCACACCATATACGAGTTTTTAATTCAAGATTCCGAGTTGATATTCTGATTATACGTACCAAATGAGTGTATGTAAAAGCCATTAGTTTTCGAAGAAAACGAACTTTGTAAAATGACCGTATCTACGAACCATCAAGGAATACGAGAATCACAATACAATTACGAATCTAAAATCCTACAAAGTAAAACCCAAGTACAAGGCTTCAAAGCGTAAAGGATGTATAAAAAAGGATTTACCCCGCGAACCGCTTACAGAAATTTATTACGAAAACGAATAATCGACCAAGCGAATACGTAAGCAAATAAAAAAAATGTATCAACCCATGAAAATCATGCAAACTAACTAGTAAGGAAGTAACCAAAATTAGCAACCAAACAGTAACCAAGCTAGAGAGCATAGTAACCTAGCTAGCAAATAGTAACATGAATAGTAATGCAAGTACCTAAGCTAACAATATAGCTTTGAAAATTTGCAAGCTAGGAAGATATTGATAGATTTGCAAATCCTAGAAATATATACTAATTATTACATCACAATTTAAAGAAGCAACCAAGGAAAGCACAAAAATTCTCTCCCTTCTCTCTCTTTCCAACACCATTCGGTCATTTCAAGAAAAGGGGAGAAATCAAAATTCAAAACTCAACTTCAAGCCATGAAAAAAATCCTCCAATTAATTCCTAAGCTTCCTACATATCAAATTAAGGTAAGATAAATTTTTTAATGCATTTCATTAAGGTTTTGATGGGTAAATAATTCCAAGAAAGTGGTGATGAATAGTGCCAAATAGTAACACTTCTTGATTTCTTGATTTTCATGGCATGATTTAGGATCCTTAAGCACACCCAAGCCTCCCTGAGATTCATCCATCAAGAATAATACATTCCAAACTTTCAAGAAAGTTATAAATCCTTACCCAAACTTTGTTTAAGGTTTAAGTTTCAAGAAGATTATGAATCGTAGTTGTAAAACTAGCTTTAATGGTTGATTTGTTATTATTTTGATGTTTAGTTAGTTAGTTACTAAGGTTGAAGTTGCGGCCTCAAGAACATGATGATCTTGAGAGGAATAAGTGTTAAGATAATGGTATGGTGATTGTTGATTGTTGATTAATGATTTAGAGCGAAAACGAAACCCGAGTCGCGAGCGTAAAGACGATAAAACGAGTGAAACATAACCATAACTTTTCTGCAGAATAGAGAATGTATAAACTGTGATTTATTAAAAAGTAATATTTAAAATGATAGAGTTTGTTGTAAGGATAATTTAGGCATTTGAATCTCTTGATTTCGATTTACGGTTCAAAAGTTAAGTCCGTTTTAGTGAAAACAATTTACGCAATAAAAACTGCTACGAATTACGAACTTTGGAAATATAAATGGTCGATTTAAAACATTAAGAAATCATGAAAGTTTTAATGAGAGTACAAAATAGAGTTTTTTAACTGTCATAAAAATTTCAAGTGAAAATATGGACTTTACAATTTTATAAAAATGTCAGAGCCGAGATCGCGCGAATACAAACCCTTAAGCATCGTGCGCGGAGCCAGGACGAAATGTCAAAGACATTAACGGACATAAAGGATTATGAAAAGAAAGCGAATATGACAAGTACCTGTACTTATTGGAATAATGAGAGCAAATTGAGTCGCCTAAATGAATAGTAAGTATCGTGTATGTACAAGTAACGATAAATACGAACGGAATCTAATGGAACGATAATTGTTTATGATTATAGATTTCCGGACGGACCCTAGAGCACCTTCCATCTCAAGACACCTAGGCAAGTTTACAAACCCGACTTCATATATTGTTGTGTTGTGAAAAATTGTTTTACTGTCTTTCATACAAATGACATGTTTGCCATGATAGTAAAATACGAGTTTTGCGTATCAATAACGATTGAATTTACGATGAGTATATCGTAAAATATTTTAACGCTACAATAAAGCGTGATGCATAAATTATAAAGCCTTGGACCTGACGGAATGAATCCAGCCTTTTACCAAAGATTTTGTAATATCATAGGTAATGATATTACTTCTGCTTGCATAAATATTCTATCCACTAATAATATTCCTCGCGGCTTGAATGATACTTTAGTGGTGCTCATTCCTAAGAAAAACATTCTGAAAACAATGAATGATTTGAGGCCAATCTCTTTATGCAATGTCATGATGAAAATCATAACAAAAATGTTGGCTAACCGAATGAAGGGGGTTCTTTCATCAATTATTTCAGAGATGCAGAGTGCTTTCATTCCTGGAAGGCTCATAACCGATAATGTGATTGTAGCATATGAAGTAAACCATTAAATGAAAAGAAAGACCCAAGGAAAAATGGGGTATTCGGCTATGAAAATTGATATGAGCAAGGCGTACGATAGAGTAGAGTGGAAGTTTATTATAGGTATCATGCAGAAATTAGGCTTCTCGAGCAAGTGGATCGAGTGGATATATATGTGTATGTCTATAGTGAATTATACTTTTATAGTGTCAGGTCATGAGGTTGGTTCAATAAATCCGAACCGCGGGTTATGCCAAGGAGATCCTATTTTCTATATCTATTTTTGCTTTGTGCAGAAGGTCTCTCCTCCCTTATTCAACGGAAATAAGCCTGTGGTGCTCTTCATAGGTGCAAAATAACCAACTCAGTGCCAGTGGTTTCTCACCTGCTCTTCGCGGATGATTGCTATATTTTTTTCAGAGCGACACTAGCTGAAGCTCAGTGCATCAAGGACTGTCTAAGCTTGTATGAAAATGCTACAGGGCAGCAAGTGAATTTTCAGAAGTTAAACATAAGCTTCAGTCGTAACACTATAGATACTACTATGGAGGATATAAGTCAGTTACTTTATGTCCCCATTCGTAGTGATGATTCTTATCTGGGACTTCCAAAGAATGTTGCTGGAAACAAAAGAGAGATTTTCAGGTATATTAAAGATAAGGTCTGGAATAGGATGCAAAGTTGGAAAGGAAAAATAATTTCACGGGGTGGTAAAGAAACTCTTATCAAATCGGTAATCCAGTCTATCCCTTCTTATGTGTCGAGTATTTTCCTTTTGCCAAATTCACTCTGCGAAAAAATTGAAAGGCTAATGAATAAGTTCTGGTGGCTCTCGGACATGGGAAAGAGCACTGGTTTAAGATGGATGGCGTGGGACAAAATGTGTTTTCCGAAAAAGTTTGGGGGAATGGGCTTCAAAAGAATCAGGGAGTTCAACATAGCATTGTTAGGGAAGCAAATTTGGAGGATTCTTACAGTTCCACAATCTTTGGTAGCTAGATTGTTGAAGGCTAGATATTTTCCTACTTGTTCTATTCTTAATGCAGGGCTGGGAAGTAATCCTAGTTTTGTCTGGAGAAGCATTCTAGCATCAAAGATCTTATAGGTATGGGTAGCATTTTGAAAGTTGGTAATGGGGAGTCAATAAACATCTGGGATGATCCATGGATTCCAGAAACCGGGTCTACAAAAGTTCTCACACCCATTATGCAAGGGCTGGAAGGAGAGAAGGTTAAATGGGCTTCTTAAAACGGACACGAAGGAATGGGATATCGAAGTCCTAAATGATATTTTCAATCAAGGGGATGTGAGGAAGGTTTTAAAAATTCCTCTCTTGTCCTCTAATCAGGAGGATAGATGGTTGTGGTTAGAGGATGGAAAGGGACAGAATACGGTCAAAAGTGGTTATAGAATTCTCAGTAGTTTGAGCTATCAAATGCCAACTGAAAATTTCTCTTTTAACTGGTTAAAACTCTAGAATTTGGCTATACCTTCAAAAGTAAAAAATTCTTTATGTGGAGAGTTCTTCATGATTGCCTGCCCACTCTCGAGAATTTAAGGAAGAAATTTGTTGATATTCAACCTCTCTGCCAGGTCTGTAAAGTGGCGATGGAGACTGTCACTCATGCGTTAGTAAGTTGTCCTTCTTCTGCCAGATGCTGGGAGATTAGTAATCTGCATTTAAACTATGCTCCTATTTTATCCTGTAAAGAAATGATTATGCAGTTGTTTACTTCTACTCCTTCGAAAGATCTAGAAATTTTCTTCTTTATAATGTGGAGCATTTGGAACCACAGGAATTTGATAGTGTGGGAAATCAGATTTAAAACCCCATCTCAGGTGAATAACGAAGCAAGTGCTAGACTGTTCTAATGGCAACAAGCCCAAGTTACCCAGAATAGACAAAGCTCATGCTTTGAGCGTGAAGGTTTGATGATTTGGAAACCTCCTGCCACAGGGTGGCTAACTTGTAATGTAGACGTTGCTCTCCTAGAAAATGATGGCATAAGCTCATATGGTTCCGTAGTGAGAAATGAAACTGGTGGCTTTGTAGCAGGTCGGGGTGGTCATCTTTCTGGAACCCTTGATCCTCGGGTGGTAGAAGTACTAGCTTTTAGAGAAGCACTTTCCTGGTTAAAGAAGCTGGATTTTAAAAATGTGTACATTGAGCTCGACTGTCTCAGTGTAGTTGAAGCAATGTGTACAAAGAGCCAAGATGATTTCTTCTTTGGTTCCATTATTGCAGATTGTTCGGAATATCTAAAGGATTTGAGGTCCCATTTTGTCTACTTTATAAGGAGGTCAGCGAATTTAGAAGCTCATTCTTTGGCTAGAGTAGCTAATTCTATGTCTGATCATAAGGAGTGGTTTCTCCCACCCTCTTTTATTATCGATGTACTTGATAAAGATTTGAACTATTAATGATATTTCACTTTGATTTCAAATATATATATATGAAACAAGTTATGCCTATCAACAAGCAAAACGCTTGGGGAACTTTGATATAGTTCGATGTTCCAAGTATATATGATAGGATTCTTAAAAGGACAAGGGAGGGATAGAGATCCAGTACTTAGTGTACTGGGGAGACTACTAGTAATGTAGGAGACAGTACCATGTGTACTTAAGGACCAACGAAGTGTGTGTATGCCCAGAATGGGAAACATAGCCCGTATGCGGCCAGGGTGATATCCAATAGTAAGGAAGTCATCCTTCTACATGCAGAAAATAATATTATTTTGCTGTACGACTGATCATCATCTAGTAGGGCTCTGGAGACTGTCTCATTCTTCCAATTGGAATTGTGATGCAATACCGTAATCCAAGCCTATATGCTGGGTTTACCATTAAGGTATTTGTAGACTAATAAGTCAATCAAAGAATTATTTTAAAAAGAGGTGTGTATGACCAAGAAAACTACTTTGAATAAATACATATCCTTATACGGATTAATATAATTTGTTTAACAGTCTTTTCATACTGTTGATTATTATGGATGAGCATTATTGCTCACTCTTGCTTTCTTTTAAATGTCACAACACAACAGATTACCAATATGTCGGCATGGGACTTAGTTAATTGAAATCATGGGGAGAATCCCTTACAGCTTTGTCTCAGGTGGACTAGAGTAGTCAGATAGGTATAAGATGTTAGTAGTAATTATTGTAACTTCATGTAGAGGTTATAAATAATTGTTTAAGATCATGTAAAGTACATTTGAGTTGTAATAAAAGAAGATTACATTGTGTATATCGTTTCTAAGGCTATAACTTGTATGTGTGTATGTGTGAGATTGGGGGTCCGTGATATAGAGTTATTGGATTATTGAGTTAATATAGGTTACACATGATTGAAGGATTATGTGACGACCCAGATTCCTGACCCCGGATTTGGGGGCATTACAGAAATGGTATCAGCGCAATAAGTTATAGTACTCAGAGACGAGAGTGTTAGGAGTTTGTCTATACGATATTGTGTAAGAGCTCATATAGAGTTCATCATTGGAATACCGGATGTAGCCCCAATGTGTAGGTTAGGATAAGTGTATATTTGAGGAATTAAAATATGACTAATAGAACCATTGGAGATTATCAGAATGATGAGAAGAAATATTAGAATCATATATGATTTGGAAAAGATGTGGATGTAGAACTCGTAGTTGAGTTTCCAAGTCATTTGGGGTAAAGACGGTATTACCAACACCATATATTCATTTTGATAACACGAGTCTGGTTACTTGTAGTTCCTTATAGGTTTCCCATGAGGGCGCATCATATATGAGAACCATGAAGTCTAATTATTAATATACAGTTGAGGTTACTACCAAAACTAGTTGAAGGTATCATTTTACCAATGAGGATATGAATACCGTATGAATAATGAATTTAGCAGAGATAGTGTCCAATATACCCTTGATGATTTTATTTCCATTAAGGAAGATTTGAACGTAATATATGAATGTTATCGTAAGACGAGTACACTACATGATATTATTAGTGCACTTAACATGTAAGGTTATGAAGGTTTAGCTCAGAGATCAAGAGCGTCGAGAATTGATGGCATGTCTATAATTAAATGGCGTAAGATTACAACGAGTGATGGTTTGATCTTAGAACCTTCTAAAAGGATAGACCAGTGAATCTAGAGAAGAATTCTTTGATAGAAATGATGTCAGAGACTACGTATATATACTTGTAGACCTCTAATAAATTTGGTAATGTATGTTCACCTACACACACATGCGACCGAACTTGTGGACTACATTGAGATCCCTGAGAGATCTCTTTGATCTGTTCCCAGGGGGAACTGGTCACTTGTAATTAGTAACGGATGTGTGTAGCAGGCCCCTATCGGCTTAACAGATGTTTTTGGAATTATTTTGAGAAAAGTCTTCGAGGTAAAATACCGGAATGACAGATATATTATGAAAGTCAAGTTAGTAAGTGACCTGTGAAATGATGTTGAGGAAAACACTAGTTGAAACATGGAATTACGAAAATGAAGAGATGGAATCATCCTTAGAAGGATAATGATGAGGGTTAGGATAATCAGTGAATTATTTTGCCATCTACTCACCATCATACTACTCCCTCCAAACTGTTTATCATTCACATTGCCTTGATAAGTCATATCATGCAATCCTTTTAGTTCCCTACTTTGAACTTATGATGTGACCAACAACTTGAATAGTCATTCTCCGCATTAGGACTTATTCAATTCTTTTAGTTGATCCATGAACTTTCATTCATAGATGATGATCTTCTTGTTCGGCTTAGAGCTATTTATATTTTATTTCAATTATCCAAGGAATTTTTAATAAATTTTCCTCAATTCATCGACGAATATTCATAATGAGTATCTTCATTTGATTCTTCTTTCATACTTACTCTTCTCAGTCGAGATAGTAAATATTTAACAAATTATTAAAAATATAGATGATCTAATATCCATAGATTCCTCGGGAATCCTTTTCTTCTATTCGGGATGAAATTGTATATTGAACTTTGAAATCATAGTAAGGGTATCAATTTGATATTGGTATTCCGAATTCAATTCTATTTGAGAATTTGATAAAGTATGTGAACGAGGGCACCTATGAGTGTACTATTTTATTGTCAAGAAATATTTGATGAAGGCATATCGATTGTTCCGATGCCAAGACCACTCGATTCAGAATTATAACTATTTTTCTTGGCCCAAACTTGAAAACTCTTTATTTCAAAATCGGCATTCAGGTAGCCACAAATTTCTTCAGTGGTTATGATGTTGAGATTTTTATGAACAAACCGAAATATGCTTAGTTGCATATGTTCTCATGAACGACTAGTTAATGTCCTAACTAGTCGAAAATTTAATTAATACGATGGAAGACTAGCTAATCGTCATAGCTAGTTGCTATGTGCCAAAACAATTGAGCTAGCCATTTTCTTAGCTGGTTGATAATATTGCTTGATATGGACTAGTTATTATTTTTCTAGTTCCACTTCCAATCAATTTTTTTACATGATGCATTATATATGCAAGATTAATTGTTGATGAAATTTTCAAAGAATGATTTAATTGAGACCTAACTAGGTCGCCCACTCAAACGAGAATTCATATTCAGTTTTATAAAATATTTTATTCATGAAATGTTATATTCTTTAGTTTATATAACGAATATCCAATTAAAATTATAAAGTGATTGAAGAACAATATACTTCCTTATTTGTTAATCATTGAATAAAATTCCTTCTTTCAAAATAGCATCATTTTGAAACCTCAATGGTTAACCTTTAGTTGAGGATGTTATTCGAAATTTCTTTCATTATTCAATAAAAAGTACTCTTTCAATGGGGAAATTTTACAAGTATCATTCGTATGATGTTATTATTAAGCAATCATTTCTTCCAATGGATATTCTCTATAATATCATAATATAAAATTCTAAGGACATGGAAGGATAATCCTTGTTGTATTTGTTCTTCCAAGTTATAAATCTTTTGAGTGTTGTGACTCTTTTATTCAAAGCTTATTATTTCTTCAGATATTAGATTTTGAAATCTTGTTAAGATTGTCTAAATTACATCGATATCATGAAAATCATCCTTCCAAGGCTGATTGCCTTCCGGACAAATAAAGGTATAGTTGAGAACTGATTGTTGTAATATGAGACTGAAAACTCAATGTTATGATGGTGCAATCGGAGCATCGTGACCAGTAAGTTGTTTTAAAAAAAAGGGATTACCATGTTTAGTTATTATCATAAGGATCTTTAACATGGTTATAGAAGAACGATAATAGAGATACCAACGTGATTAGTGTGGTACGCTTCTATGAAACATTATTGGGATAGGTACTAATGAATACGGGAAAGACCAAGCATATATGAATTCGAGGAATATGATTTTCAAAAGTGAAGGTAAGATTAGTAACAACCCCGTGTTAGCAATACTCGATGATAAAAACAGGATTTAGTGTGAAGTGTAATGATACGTCTACGCAGCTTAAGGACCGTGACATAAGGCATCCTAATAATGATCTAGAATAATTGTGATAAGGTTCGCACTGAAAGGGACAAATAGTTTAAATTATGAGGAAAATTTGGATTTTTTTTCTATATACCTACACTGGACACGAGGTAGAAGTTTTTGTCAAATTGATCAAGTTCTATGATTGAGAAATCTAGTATCATCAAGGAAAGGCCAATGTGGTGGCCGACACTTTAAGTAGGAAAAGTTATATTGAGGATGACAAATTTCAGAACAACTGATGAGAAGGATCGCTTGAATGAATTTTGAAGTTGAGACAATGTGAAGAGAATCCTTTAGTATGTAACAGGAAGACTTAAAGATGCCTAAAAATATAAGAGGATATTAGTCATAACCAAATATGAAAAGGATGTCATTAAGTAGGCAAGTAAGTACTCGACATGGTTGAAAATGAAAACGGGACAGTGAGGATTAAAATTTTGGTGATTGCGACTTGTAAACGGCCCGAATGGGAGTAAGAGTTTATTATAATAAAAATTATGAAGGAGGATTATCAGGAACTAAGTAAGCCATTATGCTATTTGGGGATTTTGAGTTATAGGTTAATAAGACCGCTTATTGTATTATGCAAACGACAGGTCTCCATCCGACGAAATTGTAATAAACACGGAAGAGATAATGGGTGAAAGAAAGACCCCGTAGAAATTGTGCCAGGAAAGAACCCCAGATTTAATTTCACAATTGGATCATTTCCAAAAGTATTTTATGAAAAAAAGAACGAACAGAGGCACGACTTAGAGTTCTCAAATCGACAAGAAGGGTGAGAGAACTATCCAGACCATTGAAGATACGTTTAGCGGCCTGCCTTTTATATAGAACGGTTAGGAGAATCGCCTATCATTGATAGAAAATTCGTGTAGATATAATTACCACGCTAACATAAGGAAAATAACCGTTGATATCCCTTACGAAGGACAACATGGAAGAATGAAGGATTTCATTGTTAGAGCTGACCAGAGGCAAAGAAGATCGTACACGCCCATTAAAGGCCACTGGTAGCAGTTCACAATAAATGCCAATACGTCTAAGGTGCTAGCAAGAATAACGAATACGACCTGGAAGGTATCGTAGTACTGTTAATTTATACAATAAATGATTAAAAAAAAAGTCTGACCGATAGCGGAAGCTGAGTATTCCACGATTCTAAAACGTATCAATTAATCGCGGACGAAATAGTGCTTCCTTCGAGATGGGAACGAGACAACGATGTGTCTTACATGACTGCAAGAGGAAATGTTAAATATGATGCTAAGCATGTAATATGATATGAGCATGTAGAAATGCAACGAGAACTTTTTATATAAAACAATCGACAGAGATGATGCTCCGAAATGAGCAAACGTTAAGGAACGAAACTCTAGCACTAGTAAGAGTCATGGAGGGGAAACGAATAAGTTGAAGGACCATTCCAAACACTAGAAGATGTGCTAATAGTCCATATTATAGATTTTTAAGGAAGATGAAGTGACCAGTTGCCGTTAATCAAATTACCGACAATAACGAGTTATCATGCGGGCATTGGAATGGCTAAAAAGCTTTGTACAGAAGAAAGAATCGTTCTCCCTTCGGTTGGGAAGAAGTTGATAAATGGAGGATACTTGGACCATAGTTGAGTAAACAGACCAAAGAAATTCCTAGAACTTATCAAAATCCGGCTAGTGACAACCCAGGATGAACAATAGAGATATGCAAACCAGAATTATAAGGACAGAGAGTACGAAGTAACATACCAAGTATTGTTGAAAGTGCACCCAGAGAAGGAGTGATGAGATTCAAAAGGGAAAGAAATGTTGATCCCAGGGTTTATTGGACCAGTTGAAATCTTTAAAGGACTAAGAAATTTGGTTTATAAATTAGCACCATCGTCGAATAGTCGCCAAGTTTATAACGAGTACCACGAATCGATGTTAGAAAATTTAACCATTAGCGGCCAGACATATGATTGAAAATGAGCTAATAAACTTGCAGCCAGACTTAGCGTATGTGGAACAACATGTAGAGATCTTAGGTCTACAAGAACAAGTACTCTGAAATATATTTGACGGACGAGTAAAAATTTTATGAAGAGATCTAATACTATAAAGTCAACGTGAGAACTCAAGGTTGTCATGTGAGAAGTGTATCCCCGCCTGTTTTCAAACTAATTCCGGGACGGAATCCTTTTAAGGGGGAAGACTGTAAAAGCCCGAATTTTTAACATTAGTAAAAGACCATTATAAATAGTAACCTTGCGGTTTAATAAAAAAATTTGCGACCATACCATATACGAGTTTTTAGTTTAATATTCCGAGTTGATATTATGATTATACGTATCAAATGAGTGTATGTAAAAGCCATCAATTTTCGAAGAAAATGAACTTTGTAAAATGACCGTATCTACGAACCATCAAGGAATACGAGAATCACAATACAATTACGAATCTAAAATTCTACAAAGTAAAACCCAAGTACAAGGCTTCAAAGCGTAAAGGACGTATAAAAAGGATTTACCCCGCGAATCGCTTACGAAGATTTATTACGAAAATGAATAAGCGACCAAGCGAATACGTAAGCAAATAAATAAAATGTATCAAGCCATGAAAACCATGAAAGCTAACTAGTAAGAAAGTAACCAAAGATTAGCAACCAAATAGTAACCAAGCTAGAGAGCATAGTAACCTAGCTAGCAAATAGTAACATGAATAGTAATGCAAGTACCTAAGCTAGCAATATAGCTTTGAAAATTTGCAAGCTAGGAATATATTGATAGATTTGCAAATCCTAGGAATGTATACTAAATATTACATCATAATTTCAAGAAGCAACCAAGGCAGGCACAAAAATTCTCTCCCTTCTCTCTCTTGCAAACACCATTCGGCCATTTCAAGAAAAGGGGAGAAATCAAAATTCAAAACTCAACCTCAAGCCATGGAAAAATCCTCCAATTAATTCCTAAGATTCATACATATCAAATTAAGATAAGATAAATTTTTGAATGCATTTTATTAAGGTTTGGATGGGTAAATAATTTCATGAAAGTGATGATGAATAGTGCCAAATAGTAACACTTCTTGATTTTTATGGCATGATTTAGGATCCTTAAGCACACCCAAGCCTCCCCAAGATTCATCCATCAAGAAGAACACATTTAAAGATTTCAAGAAAGGTATAAATCCATACCCAAACTTTGTTTAAGGTTTAAGTTTCAAGAAGATTATAGATCTTAGTTGTAAACCTAGTTTTGATGGTTGATTTGTTATTTTCTTGATGTTTAGTTAGGTAGGTACTAAGGTTGATGTTGTGGACTTAAGAATATGATGTTCTTGAGAGTATTAAGTTTTAATATGATTATATGGTGATTTTGATTATTGATTAATGATTTAGAGCAAAAACGAAACCTGAGTCGCGAGCGTAACGTCGATAAAACGAGTGAAACATAACCATAAGTTTTCTGCAGAAGTACAGAATTTATAAACTGTTATTTCTTGAAAATTAAGATTTGAAAATTATAGAGCTTGTTTTAAGGATCATTTAGGCGCTTGAATCGCTTTATTTCGATTTACGGTTCAAAAGTTAAGTACGTTTTAGTGAAAACGATTTACGCGATAAAAACTACTACGAATTACGAACTTTAGAAATAGAAATGACCGACTTAAAAATATTAAGAAATCATGAAATTTTTACAGAGAGTAAGAAATGGAGTTTATTAATGGCCATAAAAATTTCAAGTGAAAATATGTATTTTCCAATTTTATAAAAATGTCGGAGCCGAGATCGCGCGAATAGATCCCTTAAGGATCGCGAGCGGAGCCGAGGGACGAAATGTAAAAGACATTAACGGACATAAAGGATTATGAAAGAAAGAAAATATGACAATTATCTGTACTTATTGGAATAATGACAGCAAAGTGAGTCACGTAAATGAATAGTAAGTATCGTGTATGTACAAGTAACGATAAATACGAACAAAATCTAAAGGAACGATAATTGTTCATGCTTATATATTTCCGGACGGACCCTAGAGCACCTTCCACCTCGAGACACCCAGGCAAAGTTACGAACCCGGCTCCATATATTGTTGTGTTGTGAAAAATTGTTTTACCGTCTTTGGTACAAATGTCATGTTTGCCATGATAGTAAAATACGAGTTTTGCATATCAATAACGATTGAATATACGATGAGTATATCGTAGAATATTTTAACGCCACAATAAAGCGTGATGCATAAATTATAACACCGAGAGTCGGTCAGAGTTTACAAAGTAAAACTCGGGAATCATCTCGATGATGTTTTGGACGATCAAAATTCCGTACTTATTCCAAGGGACTCGATATCCCCTTGCGAAATATTAAAATACCTCGAATTTAATTAAAATAATTTTCAATATCTTATTCCCTCAACTTCATTTAATTACTCAAAAAATGAATACTATTTCAGATATTTATTTAAATAGGAAAGGTATTCTCCAATGATTATTTTTATTATAAAATGTAATCATTTCATATTTTATAAAGCAAGTTAAATTCTTAAAACATAAATTAGTTGAGGAATATTATTTTGAATATTCTTTTAAGATATAATTATTTGAGGTTTAATTATTTAATTATTATATATTTATTAAATGATGTAATATAATTTAAAAATCATATATTTTATGAGTTTTAGAAAATTATTCTAATACCTTCCGAACTTCGAAAAATATTATTTCAATATTTATAAACAATTTGACTATAATGCCAAAAGGAAATTCCCCCTTAGTTATTTATCTGTTGACAACGGTCAACTCACATTATCCTAGTACTTCCTCCGAAAATCCTCGGAAGTATCTATATATATATATATATATAAGATGAGCTATACCTATCAACAAGGAAAACGCTTGGGGAACTTCGACATAGTTCGATGTTCCAAGTATATGATAGGATTCTTAAAAGGACAAGGGAGGGGTAAAGATCCGGTACTTCGTGAACTGGGGAGACTACTAGTACCGTAGGAGACAGTACCATGTGTACTTAAGGACCTACGAAGTGTGTCTATACCCAGAATGGGACACATAGCTTGTATGTGGTCAGGGTGATATCCAAGAGTAAGGAAGTCGTCCTTCTAGGTGTAGAAAATAATATTATTCTGTTGTACGCCTGATCACCGTATAGTAGGGCTCCGGACACTACCCCATTCTTCCAATTGAAATTGTGATACAATACCGTAACCCAAGCCTATGTGCTGGGTTTACCATTAAGGTATTTGTATACTAATAAGTCAATCAAAGAATTGTTTTGAAAAGAGGTGTGTATCACCAAGAAAACTATTTTGAATAAATACATATCCTTATAAAGATTAATATAATTTCTTTAACAGTCTTTTCATACTGTTGATTATTATGGTTGAGCATTATTGCTCACTCTTGCTTTCTTTTAAATATTACAACACAAGAGATTACCAATATGCTGGCATGGGACTTAGTCACTTGAAATCATGGGGAGAATCCATTACATCTTTGTCTCAGGTGGACCAGAGTATTCAGACAGGTATAAGATGTTAGTAGTAATTATTGTAACTGCATGTAGAGGTTATGAATAATTGTTTAAGATCCTATAAAGTACATTTGAGTTGTAATAAAAGAAGATTACATTGTGTACATCGTTTCTAAGGCTATAACTTATGTGTGTGTATGTTTGAATCTCATATATTCCGATAATCTTCATCATATTGATCATATATTCATATTACCATGTTTAATTGAATATGTATGTTAAGTGTTTGATGGAAGTCCCGAGAAGAACTATATGTATGCTTATTGATTGAATATGTTTGCGCATTGATTAATATCTCTGTGTTCGATTAAATATATATATTGATTGAATATGTTTATCAATTAATGTAGATGTGTGTAATCTTTATTCAGGACTATGAATCTTTTAGCGAGGATGAAGGAGATAATCACGATGAAGGCAAGGATGAACCAACTGATCCAACTGACCTAACTAATCCAAATGAAGGTTCGAGTAAACCTGGACAGAGTAAACCTGGACAGAAGCGTAAAGGAACAAAAAAAAGAACATCAAAAGCTTGGGATACGTTTGATGAACTTCCTATTGGAGAAGATAAAGTGTTGTATGTTAGATGTTCCAAATGTGGGTTTACTTGCATTTATAATTCAATAAACGGGACTGGTAATATGCTTAAACATCAGAAAGTTTGTCTAAACACCGGAGATATAAGGCAGATGATCTTGTCCTGCAGTCAAGGTTCTATCGCATTACGAAATATATCATTCGATCCAAAAATCTTCAGAGATTTGATTAAAAGTATCGTGGTAAGACATAATCTTCCTCTTTCATTTGTTGAGTACGAAGGTGTTAGGGATGCTTTTCTTTATGCTAATCTGAAAGCTACCTTAGTTGTAGGAACACTTTAAAAAGTGATATAGTGGCACTTTACAAATTTGAAAAGAAGCAGTTGTATAATTTATTCAAAAATTATGATGGTAGAGTTTGTTTAACTTCGGATTTATGGACATCAGTTGCAACTGATTGGTATATCACAATTACGGCACATTATATTACAGATGATTGGGTATTGCATAAGAAGTTACTAAATTTTTCATATATGTCTGCACCGCATACAGGGATTACTATTGCTGATAAGATTTATAAGCTGTTGTGCAAATGGAATCTTGAGTTCAAGTTATTTAGTATTACTTTAGATAATACATCAATTAATGATGCGTTTGTGAATATTTTGAGGACACAACTGAATTTAAGGAATGCTTTGCTAAATAAAGGGCAGTTTTTTTCATATTAGATGTTGTTCTCACATCCTTAATTTAATTGTTCAAGAAGGCTTGAAAGATATGGATGATTCTATTATAAAAGTTAGAGAATCGGTTACATATATTAAGGGGTCTCAAGGTAGGAAAAAAAAGTTTAGAGAATGCATAGAACAAGTGGCTTAAAGTAGGAGCAAAGGTTTACGTCAAGATGTCCCAACTAGGTGGAACTCAACATACATAATGCTTGATAGTGCACTCTATTATCGTCGAGCTTTTCCCCATTTGAAATTAAGTGATTTTAGCTATAAACATGATCTTATGATAAGGAATGGGATAAGGTGGAAGGGATATGTAAGTTTCTTGGAGTATTCTATAATGTTACAAAATTATTTTCCGGATCGAAATATCCCATAGCAAATTTGTACTTTCCAAATATTTCTTTGGTCCAACTTACATTGATTAAAGCGATTGAGAATAGGAATTATGTAGCAAGGTCTTTGGCTACAAAAATGAAACCCAAATTCGATAAGTATTAGGCAGATTATAATACTATTTTTGCTATTGTCGTTGTCTTTGATCCACGATATAAGACTCATTTTGTGGAGTTTTCCTACAAAATGTTATATGGAGAATACTGTGAACAGATAACATTGCTTCATGACACTTTATAGCAAATGTTTGATCTTTACAAAGTTAGAATTCCCACGTATATTGTTGTGTGTGAACCTGATGCTGGCACTTCACTCCAGATGGCTGGATTAGATGTAATGAAGGTAACTATTAAACCTGAATTATATGTCCAATCATTTCATTTTATTGCTAATATGCCTATTTTATAACTTGCCTTGTATTATAATTTATTTCAGGAATTTGATGCCCTGGAGAGAGATCTAAATCCAGTGGAAAAAACAGAGTTGGAGAAGTATTTGGAAGAAAAAAGATTAAACAAGAGTCTTGATATTGATATTCTGGAATATTGGAACTCAAACCAATTCAGATTTCCTAATTTCGCTCTAATGGCTCGAGATATCTTATCGATTCCCATTTCAACTGTTAGATATATTTGTGATGTCATGTCTAAACTGTTGTGTTTAATTTCATAACTTAAACCAGAACTTATCAGGACTTACTGGAAATCAGAACTTCCCGAAGTCAGAACTTAATATCAGAACTTAAGGCCATCAGGATTTATATCAGGACTTAAGTGCGGGTACTTCAGATAAAGAATGCGGCTGATTACAGGAGAGGATCTGGACTAAAACAAAGGAAGATATGCAAGAAGAGTTAGAGGACTAAAAGACTTGTAGAAGATAATATCTGATTGATATATTTTAAGAGACAGAATTATATTCCATATCAATTAGAAGATATCTTGTAACTGTGTACTATATAAACACAGCTTAGGGTTTACACTATATGTGTTATCATTATCCAGAATATTATAACTTGTAACCCTAGCAGCTCTTAGTGATATTGTTCATCACTGAGAGAGAACAACTGTTCTATTGTAACAGAGTTTATTATATTGAATATACTTGATTACTATTACATACTTGTGTTGATAAATCGATTTGATTGTATAAACACTATATTCAACCCCCTTCTATAGTATTGTGTAACCTAACAAGTGGTATCAAAGCTACTTTATTGATATACAAACAGTAAGATCCGGTTTACAATCATGTCTGAAGAAACACAAACTCCAACCAAGCCCACCAAAACTCAAGACACTCAAAATAATCAAACTCACAGTCAATATGAAACCATTAGGGTTCCCATACTGAGAGCATCTGAGTATCCTATATGGAAAGTGAAGATGGCTATGTTTCTGGAAGCCACAGATACAGAATACCTTGATAGAAATAATAAAGGACCACATAAGCCTACCAAGCTCTCTATTGCAGTTGCTGATCAACCAGCAAAGGTCATACCAAAGGTGAAAAGTGATTATACACCTGAAGACATCTCATCTATTGCCAAGGATGCAAGGGTAAGGCATTTACTGCATAGTGCAATTGACAACGTCATGTCAAATAGGGTAATTGGATGCAAGACTGCTAAGGAGATATGGGATGCTTTGGAGACAAGATGCCAGGGAACTGAAGCCATCAAAAAGAACAGAAAGACTATACTCACACAAGAGTATGAGCACTTTGACTCAAAAGCTGATGAGTCATTAACTGATTTATATGATAGGTTTGCCAAACTCTTGAATGATCTGTCACTGGTGGACAAGGAATATGATCTTGAAGATTCAAATCTAAAATTCCTTTTAGCTCTTCCTGAAAATTGGGATTTGAAGTCTACTACCATAAGAGACAACTATGACCTTGCTGAAACTACTCTGGATGAAATTTATGGTATGCTCAAGACTCATTAACTTGAGATGGATCAAAGGAGCAAAAGGCATGGAAGAAAGTCAAAGACAGTTGCTCTTAAAGCTGAGGAGGAATCTCCTAAAGTGGTTGTCTCAAAGAGGGGCAAAAGAAAGGCTCTCATCATAAAGTCTGATTCAGAATCATCAGATTTCGATGATGATGATTCAGAAACTAAAAGTTTACCTGAAGTGGATGTTGATGCAGAGATGATGCAACTGTGTGCTCTTATGGTGAAGGGTATCACCAAGATAGCCTACAAGAAATTCAGAAAGGGCAAGAAGTTTTCCAGGAAAGGTGGAAGTTCTGAAAAGAAAGGGTTCAGAAAGTCTGAAGGCAAAGGAGGAAAGTCTGACAGAGGAGACAACTCAAGTGTGAAATGCTACAATTGTGGTGAAAGAGGCCACATCTCTCCTAAATACAAGAAAGGAAAAGGTAATAAAGGCTAGGCACTTATCACAAAGAAGAAAAACTGGGTAGACACTTCAGATTCTGAAGATGAGGAGAACTATGCCTTGATGGCAAATGCTGATAGCAGTTCTGATGCTGTTGAATTGAAGGGCAACAGGAAAAACATCCTAGTTCTGGGCAGTGGATGTTCAAGACATATGACTGGAAATAAAGCCCCGCTATCAGACTTTGTAGAGAAAGCTGGCCCAGGAGTTTCTTATGGAGATGGCAACATGGGAAAAACTCTGGGATATGGCAATATCAATCCTGGGAATGTCATCATTGAATCAGTAGCTCTTGTCTCAGGACTTAAACATAATCTGCTAAGTGTGAGTCAAATCTATGACAGAGGTTATCATGTGGATTTCTTTAAAGTACACTGTGAAGTTGTAAGTAATTCTACAGGAAAAGTGGTTCTGAAAGGTTACAGGCATGGAAATATATATGAAGCCAGACTTTCAACAAACTCTGATGGTTCTGCAATCTGTCTGTTAAGTAGAGCATCAATTGAAGAAAGTTGGAATTGGAACAAGAGACTCTCTCATTTAAATTTCAACAACATAAATGAGCTAGTAAAGAAAGATCTTGTGAGAGGACTGCCAAAATCTATTTTTGCTCCTGATCGCCTTTGTGATTCGTGTCAAAAGGCAAAACAAAGAAAATCTTCATTCAAGAGCAAAACTGAATCCTCAATTCTTGAGCCTTATCACTTACTACATGTTGATCTATTTGGTCCAGTCAATGTGTCCATTGCAAAGAAGAAATATGCTATGGTTATAGTGGATGAGTTCACAAGATACACTTGGGTGTATTTCTTGCACAAGAAGAATGAAACTGCATCTACTCTAACTGATCATTTCAGGCAGCTAGATAAGTTGGTCAAAGATTCTGTTAAAATAATATGAAGTGATAATGGCACTGAGTTCAAGAATTCAATCATGGAAGAGTTCTGCAAAGAGCATGGAATAAAGCAGGAATTTTCTGCACCTGGAACTCCACAGCAGAATGGAGTTGTAGAAAGAAAGAATAGGACTCTAATTGAAGCTGCACGAACTATGCTTGCTGAAGCAAAGCTACCAACCTATTTTTGGGCTGAAGCAGTGCAGACTGCTTGTTTTACACAGAATTCAACTCTGATCAACAAGCATGGAAAAACACCATATGAGATGGTGAAGAAAAAGAAGCCAAATCTGAAATACTTTCATGTATTTGGATGTAAGTGTTTTGTTCGACTCATCCTGAACAGCTGTCAAAATTTGATCTAAAAGCTGATGAGGAATCCACTTTCCACAAAAGCCTTCAGAGTCTACAATTTAAGAACAAGGGTATTCATGGAATCTGTCAATGTATCTTTTGATGATAAGAAGATTACTGGATTTGAAGATTTTAATGATCATGATCAGCTGAGATTTGAAAATGAAGATTTAAATTATGATTATGTAAGTTCTGATGACCTAAATCCTGATCCTGTAAGTGCTGACGGGTAAATTCTGATGTCATTGAAACTGTGGTAACTACTCCAAAGGAAAATGCACCTGTTCATAGGGAGCAAGCTGATGAAAATACCACATCTCAAGACTCTCAAGAAGCATCAGAACCTGTCACTGGCTCTTCAAGTTCTGATTCATCAAGTGCTGATGAGCCAAATTCTGATAATTCTGGAAACTCTGATTCTTCAATTTCTAAAGGATCCGACTCAAATACTGAAATCTCAGAGATCATAACTACAGAGGGAGCATCAGAAAATGCTGATGGAGACAGCATGGATCATGGGGGAGGATCCAGTTCTAGAGATCAACTTCCATCTGCAAGGAAGTGGACTAAAGCACACACACCTGACTTAATAATTGGAGATCCTGAAGCAGGTGTCAGAACTAGAACAACAACATCAAATGAATGTCTCTATCATTCATTTCTATCTCAGACTGAACCAAAGAAAGTGGAAGAAGCTTTTCAAGATGCTGATTGGGTTCAAGCAATGCAGGAAGAGTTAAATGAATTTGAAAGAAATAAAGTCTGGACCCTAGTGCCAAGACCAAAGAACAGATCAATTGTTGGTACAAAATGGGTGTTCAGAAACAAAACTGACAGTGATGGCATAATTACAAGAAACAAAGCAAGGCTGGTTGCTAAAGGTTACTCTCAACAGGAGGGTATTGACTATGATGAAATATTTGTACCAGTTGCTAGATTGGAAGCCATAAGAATCTTTTTGGCTTATGCTGCTCACAAGAAGTTTAAAGTTTTTCAAATGGATGTGAAAAGTGTTTTTCTCAATGGAGAATTGGAAGAAGAGGTATATGTTAAACAACCTCCAGGCTTTGTAGATCCAAAATTTCCACATCATGTCTACAGGCTTGATAAAGCACTTTATGGTCTTAATCAAGCTCCAAGAGCATGGTATGAGACTTTAGCTCAATTTCTTCTGGAAAGTGGATTTAACAAAGGCACAATTGACAAAACTTTATTCTACCTCAACCATGGAAAGGACTTACTTTTGGTACAGAATTATGTTGATGATATCATCTTTGGCTCTATAAATACAAAACTGTGTGAAAGATTTTCAAATTTAATACAGTCAAGATATTAAATGAGTATGATGGGAGAGTTGAGCTATTTTCTGGGACTTCCAGTCAAGCAAACTGAAGAAGGTACTTTTATCAATCAATCAAAGTACACCAGAAATTTACTCAAGAAATTTGGAATGCAAGACAGTTCTACTGCAGCAACTCCCATGGCCACTGCAACCAAGTTAGATAAAGATACTGGAGCATCAGTAAATATTACTAACTACAGAGGTATGATTGGCTTTTTACTCTATTTAACTGCAAGTAGACCTGATATCATGTATACTACCTGTCTTTGTGCAAGATTTTAGGCTGATCCAAGAGAACCTCATCTAATAGCTGTGAAAAGAATTTTCAAGTACCTCAAGGGTACAGCTAATCTAGGATTATGGTATCCTAGGGAATCAGATTTCAAGCTAATAGGTTACTCATATGCAGATTTTGCAGGATGCAAAATTGATAGGAAAAGCACTAGTGGAAGCTGCCAATTTCTTGAAGGTAGATTGGTTTCTTGGTTTAGCAAGAAACAGAAATCAATTTCCACATCAACTGCAGAAGCAGAATATATTACTGCAGGAAGTTGTTGTGCACATATTCTTTGGATGAAGAATTAGCTACTGGACTATGGGTTAGAATTTTCTAAAATACCCATTTACTGTGATAATCAAAGTGCTATTGCTATGACAGGTAATCCAGTTCAACATTCCATGACAAAGCATATCAGCATAAGGTACCATTTCATAAGGAAACATATGATAGAAGGTACAGTGGAATTGCATTTTGTTACAACTGATCAACAACTAGCAGATATCTTCACAAAACCACTATGTGAAGCTACCTTTACAAGACTGGTAAATGAACTTGGAATGGTTCCAGGTTCTTTCTCAAAATCTGTTTAGTTTTTGTTCTTATGCATCAGACTTTATGATCAGTTTTTACAGATTGTCTTATCTTCATAAAATATGTGCTTAATATCGTAACATATTAAATACTGATTGTTATCTGATGTTATTCTATAAACTCTGAAAGTGTTTTGAATGTTATGTGACTATTCACTCCAATGAGGATTACTGTGCTAGATGCTGACCTAGTAGTCTTTAACATACTATATATTCCATGTTTGAATTAGTTATTTATGTGGAAATCTCAAACACAAGCAAATTTTGATTTTGAGCTTAGTCAAATTTACTTTGTGTATCTTATTAATAAGTCACAAACTAGATTCTTGCTTCTTATCTGTCAAATTATGATATCAGTAAATCTTAAGGATGAACTACATGCTTGATAAGCCTCACTTCTAATAAAATATATATATATATAGATATATAATAAGAGCTGAAAAAATTGAAATCAGGTACTCCTTTGAGATCTAGAGTAAATATGTGGAAGGGAAGACCCAAGTGCATTGCTGGTATTAAGTAATATGCATTAGAAAAGCAAATTTTTTCTTAGTGACTTTTCACATTCTCTGATTACTGGAGAAATATTCTGATAACAGCATAAATTCTGAAACCAGTTGTAACTCATTTACACTGAGAAGCCACTGTAAAAATAATGTCAAAAGATGCATAAAATGAGCACAAACAGTTGAGGTGGACTCTTGCATAAATTTATTCAATAGTAGACTTCACAATTAAAGGCAAATTTTTAGCACTTGTCTTAGTTATGCCTTATTTCTAAGATATACCGAAGTTTAACAGACTTTAATCTTTATCTGATATTTTGCACATACACACACTCTCACTCCATATGAATGATGAAAATTACTGTGGTGATTAAGTTGTTTCAGACAAACAGTTAAGTATTATTTGCATAAATTTTGAGGACAAGTTCTGATGAAAGTTCTGATGATTAAACTCTTAAGAAACCAGTCAGTATTTTTGTGAAGAAACGCAATAACAGACATTCACTTTTTGAGTACAGAAGTCATATTCTGATGAATGTTAAGTTCTGATAATAGTCAAGTTCTGATGCAAATCATAATGGAAACTATGATGCTTACGTGTCATTATTTTATTACTTGACTAATTTGTGGTATTTACTGTTACATAAAAATTTCTCAAAAAATGATTAAGTGAGATAAAAACAGTGATAATCATTTGGTTAATGGGTTGTGTGTTTGTTTTGGTAACAGCATGTGAGCAATAATTACTGCATGTTTACCGTGCCCAATCATTACTGTTTTGACTGTTTCCATGTTGCCAGGTGTAAAAAGACTGTTCTGCTTCACAAAAATAACTGTTGTCACCTGGAGTGTATAAATAAGAGAGTTAAAAGATTTTATAATCTTTTACCTACTTTTCTCATTTTCTAATCTCTCTTATTCTCTCTCACTCTCTAATATTCTCTGAAGCTTTTTCCTTATAGGAATTCTATCAGACACCTTTCGAACACACAACTTTTCACTTAATTTCTTACAGATATGGCACCCAAGGACATCATCTTTAATGGACCCAAGTTCGTCCCTAATAACTACATGGCTATTCTCACCAAGGATGATGCTCCATCAGCTCTTCACTTCATCCAAAACTTTCTTGCTCGAAGTGAAATTGGGTATGCTTTGACCCAACCACAATCACTATTAGGAACACATATACTGGAGTTTTGGAGGAGTGGGGTTTATGATGATGGTGGTGAAGTTGGGTCCCCAAGTATTTTTTTCACAACAGGGGAAGATGAACATCTGGTTACTTTGTCAACTATTCGACAAGCCCTACATCTGCCAGAAAATTGCAATTTCAATGCTCAGATTGAAGAACCACTTCTACAGAGTATGATGGACAACCTTGGCTATGAGAAAAGTCTATCCAAGCTGGGACAGCTGAAGAGGCCATACAATAGAAGGGAGTGGAGTTTTTTCTTTAAATGCATCACCAGAGCTTTTGCCAACAAATGCTCAAATTTTGATGCCATTCCCATTCTGAGTCAGCAAATAGGGTATGCACTTCTAAATCAAACTCACTTTGATTATGCTACTGCTATTTTGGGTTTTATTGGGGATAGGATGAAGGAGGACACAAATACTCTTTATTTTGCTAGATTTTGTCAACTCATTTACAATTTTTGTTGTTCTGATGCACCCCAAAATTTTAGTGAGTTAATTCCACCTTTTAAACTTGCTAAAAGGGCCTTCACAGACTTGTTATCTACTGATAATAAGAAAGAGATACTAAGACCTCTTCAAATTCCTCCATCAGTAAAATAGTTCTTAGTAAATTCTAATCCTCATTCATACTCAACCATATATCCTGATGTTGCAACTACACAACCTACCACTTCTCAACCTCCACCAACACAACCTTCCAACTCACAACCACAACCATCACAACCTACCATCACAACCTATTTCCAACTAGTACAATCCTCACAACCATCAGCACCTACAATCAGAACCTCATTCTCTAGGCCTAAAAGGAATATCTCTGTGCCTAGATCTCCACCAAGGAGAAAAAGAAGGATTTTTCTAAGGGATGAATCTGATGAAGATGAACAGGTACAGGTTCCCACACAAAACCTGTAGAGTTAGAAGCTGAAAATGTAATTTTTCAGAAGGAGGTACAGCCGACAAGGTAACTCCTCAGAAGGAAACTGAAGCTGAGGGTTCTGGTATTTTAAAGAGAAAAAGAACTTCAAGTTCTGATGCTGCACAAGCAACTCCTCCACCATCCAGGAGATCAAAGAAAATAAGAGCAGGAAGGCATATGGCATAACCTCAATCTGAGGATGCTATAGAAACTGAGGAAGGGGATCAGGAATCTCTGATCTCAAAAGAACCTACAATCATTGAAGCCCTTCCAGAACCTGGAAACACTGTTCATGACACAGTGATTACACCTCCTGCCTCTCCAATCAAAGAAAATGTTCCAGTTGAAGATTCAGGATTAAGTCCTGAAATTGACATTCATAGGCTGAACATTCCATCTGTATTGTATCTGGAAGCACCACAAGCAAAGGTGACAACTCCACCTGTTTCTCCACTAAATGCTGAAGTTCCTACCACACCAATTTTGGATGTGGGAACAGATGAAGTTGTACCAGAATCTCCAACAGTTACACACACACTTGTGTTGTTAGAAGATGATGAGTTTCTTGCAAGTTCTGGAGAGTCAGCTCACACCAGCTCAAACTCTTGGAAAGGAGGCACTGATTAAAAAGTTTATTGAACAAGATGCTTCTGTTCCTTAGGAATAAACTCATAGAGAAGTTGAGTGGACCAAGAAGTGGAATGAATCTGATTTCATTCCAAGCTCCAAAATTCTGTCAGATCATATTGCAAAAGCTGATGAGTTGATGACAAATTCTGACTTCAAAGCTCAACTTAAAGTCACAGCTCTCAATACTAAAAGTCTTCAAGGTCTACACTCCACAACTCATGCTAAGGTTGATAAACTACAGGAAAATGCTGATAAGCTGGACATGATGCTCAAGCTAGACAAAAACAGGTTTATTGTAACACCCCCAAATCCGGGGTCGGGGATCTGGGTTGTCACGAGTTCCATTTCCCTTAATAACACCCAATCTTAATAATTACTCAACTACTCTGTACTGTGACCCCACAATAAACACACACACACCACACGTTATAGTCTCAGAGATGAACATCCAAAAATAACCACAAGTCATTTTATTCCATAATTATCTGCTAATACACCTTAAAAGGGTTCTGAATAAATTTATATTTCTTTGCCATTATTACAATTCATAAATATACATAAATCTGGTACATCAAAAGTTGAAGCCTAGTCTATTGGTAGTTCCCTACCTCAGCTACAGTGACTTCAATGCCTATAGGAAGCTGTGGAACGCTTCCTATCCGCTCGCGAATTGGGAGCTTGGTCCTGTTCATCTTATCTATCTGATGTTGTGTGATGAAAGAAGAAAGCAAGGGTGAGCATCAAGCCCACCAAAATAATATATATAATGATTAACAATATATGAGCCTACTCATAATACTCATGAAAGTCTTGGTCAAAAGAAATGAACCAAGTTGATAACTTAATGCGATGAAGTCGCAAAATATTCAGTATATATATATATACATATATACTTTTCAAAATATTGGAAGTCCTCTTCCATGCATAATATACACAAAGTCCCAGTGTATAACTGTATAAAAATATCGTTGCAAGGTGATCTCATATATCTAACCTTGTCTCAACGTTTTTCTGAAAATCTTTGTCATGCATAAGATAATCATTTACTAGATATAAGTTTAAAAGATGAGGTTACCAAATACCCCAATATACTTATATCTTTCCCAATACTACTTGAACTACCACCGTTCAAGTTATAATCAGTTTCAAAAGTTCATCACATAGATGAGACTACAAGACAAGATTTGAATAGATTCAATCTTTGAAATATTATTGAATGAAATAAAGTTACGAGATACTTTATTTAGTCCCGATATATATATATATCCACATATATATATCTCTTAAACATTTCCTGGAACCTCTGTTATGTAAAGTATGAACAGAGTTTGAAACATCCAATGAATTTTGGAAAGGAAAAGAATTTTGGCATAAACCAGATATCTTGCTGATCAGGCAAAGATATCCATAAGTAACCTTTTCTACTAGTAGATGGACGAATTCCCCACTGGTCATCACCCTGGCCGCATTAGGACCTATGCTGGACTGCCACTCAGCCACTTATGCATTTGATGGACTCCCACTGAGCCACTTACACTATCATGGACGCCCACTGAGCCCATGTTGCTTATGCCGACTCAATAGATGGACTTACTTCCCGAACGTTGGGTAAGTAATCAATTCATTTACCAAAACTGCAACCTTGTTGCGAATATAAAATACACCACAGAGCCGGATTCCCCAGGTTTTGAACGAGTATTTAAATCCCCTTTAAAGGAAGATCTTAAATATAAAAATGAGTTTTGGGATCCGCTCTAACTTTTAAAAATCATTTTGAAGACTCGAAAACACTTTAAAGAGTGTTTGGAGTAAAGCTGATTTAATGAAGTAAATCAGTCCCCAGAATATTTAGAAAATGACTGAATATTATTATTTAAATAATATTCCCATAAAGAATAATCTTTTATAAAAATAATTGAAGTAGAAGTTTTAAAACTTATACTTGAAACGAGTATTAAATAACCAAAGATATACTTATATGAAAGTATTATCTTTATTTGAATAATCGAAAATAAGTTTGATTATTAACACCTTATTCTTTAATAAAATAAAGAATATATTTCAGCAAATAATCGGAGTCATAGATCCTCAAATGAATATTCAAATAATATTCATTAAATAATATAAACTGAGTCATAAGCCTTCGAATGAATATTCAAATAATATTCAATAAATAATATAAAAGAGTCATAAGCCCTCGAATGAATATTCAAATAATATTCAGATAAATAAATAAAAGGAGTCATACGCCTTCGAATAATATTCAAAATAATATTCATTAATAAAGTAAAAGGAGTCATAAGTCCTCGAATGAATATTCAAAATAATATTCAATAATAAAATAAAGTTAAAGTTATCGAATAAACCTTATTCGATTAATAGTTTTAAAAACTATATCCATATATATATATATAAATAAATATATATATATATAATATACTCGGGAACATCGACTCCCGGTTTAGAAATATGTTCACCTTTTATCCCCTATACTAAGGGTATACGCAACTACTTGCTTATTTCTAGCATAGGTATTATGCAACTATAAGCATTGAAATCAACAGATAGATAACCAGATTACGAAACAGACATGCATATATACCATATTAGCATGCTCCAATATATCGCAAAATTTGCTAATAACAATCATGCAATATCACAAGATAATGCATATACATATATTTACATCACAACAACAGTATAACGGGTAGAAAACTTGCCTGAGCGACTGGGGGTTACGAATGGCTCGGGACGAGTCTGGTAACCTATAAGCAACAAGTAAGTTGGAATTAAACCAAAGTCACTTGTAAATCTATACTTTAACTAACTTAGACTCTAACGCTTGTTTTGCGCTCACTGATTCGCTTAAGTCACTCGGGTACCCTCGGCTCCACCATTTTTAATAATTTAACCTTTACGAGTTTTAAAGCGATTCCTTCGCGAGTGTCTTACCAACTGCCTAACACACTTACCATAAATGTTTCATACATTAATTAACCCTTTTTGGTCTTTAACCTATGTTTCAAAGTAAGGCGAGGGAAAAAGTTTCGTTCGCGAAACGCCGTTACTTGAAACGGTCGTTTCTCCTAAACCGTGCATCGGAATCGAACGTACTACATATCAAAACGAAGCTCGTAACATGAGCTATCTAAACATGGCAGTGGTCATAATCTAGCAGGGGGTCCTCGGGTCCTAATGTTATGCACAAAACAGTCTAAAGAAAATCGGACGTTACGACGGCTATGTTTACGCGATTACCAATATTTATACCACTCCAATTCTTTACCAATTCACTACAAACCACCCAACCATCATCAATACATCAAACACAACTTATATCAAGGCAAAGTCAGTCCATAATCTCAAGGTTTTCCAACTTATTCAACCGCAAACATGATCTACTAACCATAACTTAAGATTCATTAACCATTAACCAAGATTCATATCCAAAATCACCACAAATCCAACCAAACTATCTAACATACATGGATCTTGCTATACATACATGGATATTTCTATATATACATTAATCCATCCATGAACTCATCAAAACTCAAAGTTCAAACTATAAGTTAAAGGTGAAAGTTGTTTATACCTCCTTGAAGCTTCCTAACACAACCCAAGAGCTTTGAATGCCTAAAAGAACCTTGATCCTTGCTTGTATAACCTTAATCTTTCATAAAAATTCAAGAAAACTAAAGTTATTTCTTGAAGGTTACTATTCACCATCTTCTTCCTTGATTTATTGGAAGAGATTGTGAAGGAATTAGGAGCTTAAACTTATAGCATATCCATATCTATGTACAAGGAAGCTTAGATAATTACCTTGTGATTTAACAATGCTTGGAACTTGATTTTTGAAATTCTTGCCCTTGAAAAAGATGAAAAGCCGAGAGCAAGATGATGAGAATGAAATGATTTTGTGTTTTTTGATTTGTTTGGCTTAGCTTGGTTGTTTTTTGTTTTGTTTTTGGTTAATTACCTTAATAACCTTATATTTGTGTGGTTATAAACCAACCACACCTCCTCCTTCCCTATGTCATGCTTACATCACATTGCTATGTCATCCTCCCTTCCTTGTCCTCTTCTCATTGGTTGGGTGACATCACTTCCTCTAATCCATTTGCTTAACTTCCTAATTGTTTGCCTAATGACCGCTGATCTGTTATACGGTTCGCTTAACTTTCGTTTTCGTTTATCGTTTGAGGGATCATACCCGGGATCTTATTACTTAGGTTCCCTTAACCTTTCTCAATATATTATATTCCTTTTATGATCCTCTCCTATAATCCTTTAATTTAAATCCTTTTTATCCTGTTACCTTATACTCAATTCTCTCCGTATCTAGTGGATTTCCGGGAAAAATCAAAATGTTCGGATTTGGATTCTGACGATCTTTACATACACTTATATCCCATATAAAGTACTAATAAAATCTCAGAATATCCATATCAGAACCCCTACATAGTGTGGCATGAAAAGTTTCTCATTCAGCAAAAACACTATTCATAAGGGTTTCAAAAATTTTCCAAAAATTGGGGTTATTACAGTCTCCCCTCCTTAAAAGGATTCCGTCCCGGAATCAGATTGAAAATAAATAGGGATACTCTCTTAGCATTGCACTTTCTAACTCTCGAGTCAATTTTCCCATATTGTGGTTCTACCATCAAACTCTTACTAGTTTGATAACCCTTCTCCTAAACACTCGTTCCTTTTCACTCTATAACCCTTCCTGGTTGCTCCATATAGGTTACGTCGGGTTGCATATCTATGCGCTCATATGCCTCTATTTATCTGGCATCTGAATTACACTTCCTTAATATTGATACGTGAAACACGTTACGACCTGCTACATGTTCGGGGTTAGGGCTAGCTCATATGCTAACTTCCCAAACGTCTTAATATATCCAAGGGTCCAACAAATTGTAGACTTAGCTTTCCTTTCTTTCTGAACCTCATCAATCCTTTCCAAGGGATACCTATAACATTACTAGGTCCCCTATTTCATACTCTTTATCCTTTCGTGTCAAATCAACATACTTATCATGTCCATCTTGGGCTACTACCAGCCGTCCTCTGATTAGATCTATCATATCCTTGGTCCTTTGGACTACTGCGGGTCCGAGCATCTTGCGCTCTACAACTTCATCCTAACGTAAGGGAGATCGACATTGTCTTCCCTCAAGGATCTCATAAGGCGACATCTCGATAATGACATATGATCTATTGTCGTAAGATAACTCAATCCGAATTAAGTGATCATTCCAAATTCTTTCAAGTCTAATGCACAGACTCTCATTATAGCTTTTATCATTAGAACTTTTGCTTCTCAATACCCATTCTTTTCCAGTTCGTAATCGCTACTACCTTCCGTTCCTAATATTATACTGGTTATACTTTTGCTTGTTAGCGCTCTATAACCTTTTAATAACCACGTCAACCTTAGTATCACGAATGTGTTCCCATTCCGCATACTACCACCACTTTATTACTCCTTTTTCAGTTGTTTCTATTTCCCAAAGTTTGATCAATCATATAAAAGTAAAGGAATTTGTTGAGAGATCACTATGATCATGAACACTTGTTATATCGCATAGTTAGTACAGAAGGTGGCCAGCCTTTAGTACTTGACAAGCAATTAAACAATAGATGGTATCCTACTAGGCTTCTATCACACAGATAGATAGTCATTCGGCAATACCTCCCCTTCTGGAAGGGTTGTTCTTCTCAGCTTACATGAAATGAAAAGAAGAGAAAAGAACGAATTGAAGAGAATTATATATATGAAAAAAATATACTGCCACAAAATATCTGGCTTGGAACCTACCTCTGAACTATAGAGGTTTGTCATAGGAGAACAAAACATATACGTATTTATATCAGCATCGAGCATTATAGCCTCGCATTTTGCATGCTTAAATATTTTCGCTATCCCGTCCATCATTCTATGGACCCACACTCTTCCTCGAGCTTATACATAATCACCTTTGAAACTCCCTCGACATCGAAAATCGAATCTGGGATCTCATTCTATACATCATCGTTACTAGAATTCTATGCTTGCACCGCAACCTTCCTCGTATAATAATACGACTCTCTATTGATAAGAAAGAATAATAATTCACTATGTAGATACTCTACTTAATTAGTCTATTAATGATAACTTATACACTACCACGACCCGATGAGTGGTACTCAATCTCAACACCCATTCCAATACAACTCTCACGGTTGTAATCAGCTCAATACTCGCAGAATCATTGCTGCCTTACTATGGTCCACCACTGACCTACTGTCGTCATTCATTTTTCCATAAAATCTTAATATCTAACCATACGGAGTCTATACACGTCGTATCAAATTCTTCTAAGGAGGTAACATAATCACCATTCATGATTCATGGAGTACACTCCTGATCCTGACATACATACATGACATGAAGCATATAAAATTGCAGAAGAGTTTCAATCAAAGCACCGATAGCAGGTTAATGCCATTCTTAATCATACGCCCTAAATAGAGGACTTAAGTCAAAGGTTCGTCTAGTCCTTTTTGAAACATGGTCCTGGCTTATCTCAAGATAGTACCTGCTGAGATAGATAGCCTGCTCATGGCGATTACACGAATTAAACCTTTACCAACTACTATTACGGTTGGGTATTGCACAGTCATCAGAAGGAATGTCAATCTTCCAAACCATAATACAACCTTCATAGCTTTAACCATCATCACTGTATTCCTTTGGCACAAGCGCCTATAATTATCCTCTTACCTTTAAAGTGTCGGCCACCTCTTTGGCCTTTCCTGATAGTAAAATTTCCTTACAGTTAATGTCATTTTAACCACCTCAAAATAAATTTTCTACCTTATTTCAATCACAGCTTATGTGAAAATACTTTTCTTTAATATCTGATGAGTAAAAAAAAAAATTCCATTTTTCCATAAGTTATCCCCTCAGTCTTTAGAGGTTAATCACTGTCATGACTGACTCTCAATCATAATTAGAACATCTTTTATCTTAAGTCCTAATTGCCCTGAACAATTTCGACCATTACTGGTTCGATCCATACTTTCTCGTGGTTTAACACGTGCCCCACTTGGCAACATTATAATTACGTCATATTTCCTTTATCAACATTTTTATTCTTGAGAATTTTGAATATTACCTTTCTCCTTGTAAAACCTCTAAGGTTATCCTTCAATCGTTCCTCCTGTATTCCCTAGATACAGGGCATATCAAAATACCATTCACTATTACTAGAACCATTGTCTATATACTTCTGAAAAATTTCTCCACTGATCCTTAAAGGTTATTATTACCTTAATGCTTTCCAATTCATACTGTCAAAACTCATACTATCCCTATCAAGGGTGAAATGCCAACCTTTATGCATTCCCCTAGGATTCGTTTTAAGTTACCGATGTTCTATCCTTAATTCCACCTTTAAAAAGGTACAAGCATCCTTCCATGGATAAATAAAGTCATATATCCCTGATATGGGTATCTTATTCAATCATTCCCACCTCGATAGTAAATGCCTAATTTCACAATAACATCTGTATACAAAATGAGGTTAATCAAAATGGCCTCCAAAAGATAACAACGGTTATCCGCTTTTCTTGCCTAATCTGGTAACGATAACATGGATGTTCTGGAAGATATTGGTCGTGTTCAACGTGAACTTCTTCTTAATAATTCCTTATTTACTTTTGTTGTTTATCTCAACAGTCACCTCAATGTTGGGATATCTTTCATATCTGGCGTCTCCCTTTCTGGGTATCATGCCACCGGTCTTACACTTCACCTTCTTGAAGGTCACTTCCTTCATCCAATTTTCTTAATTTCTTACTTTCTTATCCCCTTAGTCTATCCGCGTCTCATTATTTATCCTTCGAATTATCTCAAGGTTTCCTCGAATCTTCCCAACTTACAGGGGAAAAAATATATGTATCTCTTATGCCTTCAACCATCAATTTTAACTCATGGTGAATCACCCTCATCCTGACGATTACATACTCTTCTATTTCTATTTCTACGAGTCTTTAGGGTTTCCTCATACCCAACTCCCTTATCATTCCTCAAACTCTATTGCTGTTATATTCCTTTCCACTTCAATTTCTTTTTTTCTTTTTTTTTTATTTTCCTTTCTCTTATCATTATTTCATGAACCAACACAACATAAGCATTGATTCCAACATCCCGTCATTCTGGATTCGTGTCCTCAGAACGAATCTTGACAACTTTTACAACTTAGATTCATAATTTTTCATACTCGTCTGCCTTTGTTCTGGCTCTAAAGCTTTTACTCTATCTCTATAACCTTGGGAAGTACTTTCCTGAAAACAATTGACTGAACTTAAATTAGTTTATTATAATCTCTTGCTCCGTGCCTTCCTTGGTCTTTCACCAGCGGGTGGTCTCTCTCTTAGGAGGGTAAGTGATAAAAACAGTCTTTTGAGATTCGTCAATCATTTAGAATCTCAAATGATTCCTATATTTCCTTTAGCCAGGCTCTTGCCTCGACTGGGTCAGCTTGTTCCTTGGAACTCTGAGAGCTTAGCGACTTAAAGGTCATGAAAGAATTTCCTACCGCATTGTTTCCTCAAGGTGGTGGCTGGGGATAATAGTCTAAGTTCTTTCTAGATAGGTCCATGAATTGCCGTATAGGAGTACCGTCTCGGGTCTCCTTTCCTTACTCGACTTTCTGTTTCCTTAGTATGAAATGTTTCATCCTACTCCCCATAATTGGGGTCATTTTTTTTTTAAAATCCTCATTTTCCACTCCATTATGTCATGGGTTCCTTCTATCTTGATGGCGACCTCCCTGACTATCACGTTCAGGGTTTGCTCTAAATCTTATCCCTCCGACTATGGCTCTCATCTAAGTTCTCATCCTTACGCTCTTGAACTTTTCGGAACCCAAATTCTATAGGAATACCTCATTATTCCCTTATCATCTTTCTCGGTATTAATCTCATATTTATTTGTTGGCTCTCTGCCTTCATTCATCACCTTTCTCTGGCATTGTATGCTCTTTTCCAATAATTCGGTCTCTATTGCAATCTCAAACAGCTTTTCGGTACCGGCTCCGGTTACCTTCACTACTATTTCCAAAATCTCTTATAAACTCTCCCAAAGACATTATCATCTTGAGTCTCTCCTTTTTACTAAGGGCATCAGCCACCACATTGGCTTTCCCCGAATGATAAAGAATCTCCCAATCATTATTCTTGATTAGCTCTAACTGCCTCCTCTGGCATATGTTGAGCTCTTTCTACGTGAAAATGTACTAGAGCACTTATGGCTTAGGTAATTCTCGCACTTCTCTCCATACAAGTAGTGCCTCCAATCTTTAGGGTAAAACTATTGCCACGAGCCTAAGCTCATGGGCGGGGATATCGAACTTCATATTACCTTAATTGTCTTGACATGTACGCGATTATCTTGTTGTGCTGTATAAGAAGCACCCTAATTCCTTATGCGAAGCGTCTCTTCCAAATCACAAAATCTCCTTTTTCCATCCGGCAACGCCAACATAGGGGCCGTCACCAACCTTTGCTTCAGTTCTTAACAGCTGTTCTCGCATTTCTCTGTCCATTCGAACTTCTCAGTCTTACGAGTAAGCCGCGTTAAAGGGGCTACTATCTTTATAAACTTGAACGAACCTCCGGTAGTGACCGGCCAATCCTACCTCTGGTAGTCGACCTAACCATGGTCATCAATTCATCAGTAGTCCTTTATTCATTCTTGTCAGGATCCTCCATGGGATCCTTCTCAGCAACTATCCCTTCTAGGACAACATCCTCAACCACTACATCCTCAATATCAACATCATCCGGTCCTGCATTAGGACACTCTATCGGATCCACAATCCGATCTCCAATTAGTAATAAAACATCATCGCGCTGTTGCTCCTCAACCTCAGGGTTCGGAGTCCCGCTACTCTATACGATAACGAACTACGCTTCTATCGCTACATTTATAAGGGTTCCCATAAGGGTTTTAACTGTCAGTACTACGTTAGGTAGTCCGACTATGAACTTGGCAAGAGTTCTTATTATCTTAGTGAACTTATTATCTTAACGTCCCATCATCTCTGAGGTTTATAACACTTGGCTCTGATACCACTTCTGTAACACCCCCAAATCCGGGGTCGGGGATCTGGGTTGTCACGAGTTCCATTTCCCTTAATAACACCCAATCTTAATAATTACTCAACTACTCTGTACTGTGACCCCACAATAAACACACACACACCACACGTTATAGTCTCAGAGATGAACATCCAAAAATAACCACAAGTCATTTTATTCCATAATTATCTGCTAATACACCTTAAAAGGGTTCTGAATAAATTTATATTTCTTTGCCATTATTACAATTCATAAATATATATAAATCTGGTACATCAAAAGTTGAAGCCTAGTCTATTGGTAGTTCCCTACCTCAGCTACAGTGACTTCAATGCCTATAGGAAGCTGCGGAACGCTTCCTATCCGCTCACGAATTGGGAGCTTGGTCCTGTTCATCTTATCTATCTGATGTTGTGTGATGAAAGAAGAAAGCAAGGGTGAGCAGCAAGCCCACCAAAATAATATGTATAATGATTAACAATATATGAGCCTACTCATAATACTCATGAAAGTCTTGGTCAAAAGAAATGAACCAAGTTGATAACTTAATGCGATGAAGTCGCAAAATATTCAGTATATATATATATATACATATATACTTTTCAAAATATTGGAAGTCCTCTTCCATGCATAATATACACAAAGTCCCAGTGTATAACTGTATAAAAATATCGTTGCAAGGTGATCTCATATATCTAACCTTGTCTCAACGTTTTTCTGAAAATCTTTGTCATGCATAAGATAATCATTTACTAGATATAAGTTTAAAAGATGAGGTTACCAAATACCCCAATATACTTATATCTTTCCCAATACTACTTGAACTACCACCGTTCAAGTTATAATCAGTTTCAAAAGTTCATCACATAGATGAGACTACAAGACAAGATTTGAATAGATTCAATCTTTGAAATATTATTGAATGAAATAAAGTTACGAGATACTTTATTTAGTCCCGATATATATATATATCCACATATATATATCTCTTAAACATTTCCTGGAACCTCTGTTATGTAAAGTATGAACAGAGTTTGAAACATCCAATGAATTTTGGAAAGGAAAAGAATTTTGGCATAAACCAGATATCTTGCTGATCAGGCAAAGATACCCATAAGTAACCTTTTCTACTAGTAGATGGACGAATTCCCCACTGGTCATCACCCTGGCCGCATTAGGACCTATGCTGGACTGCCACTCAGCCACTTATGCATTTGATGGACTCCCACTGAGCCACTTACACTATCATGGACGCCCACTGAGCCCATGTTGCTTATGCCGACTCAATAGATGGACTTACTTCCCGAACGTTGGGTAAGTAATCAATTCATTTACCAAAACTGCAACCTTGTTGCGAATATAAAATACACCACAGAGCCGGATTCCCCAGGTTTTGAACGAGTATTTAAATCCCCTTTAAAGGAAGATCTTAAATATAAAAATGAGTTTTGGGATCCGCTCTAACTTTTAAAAATCATTTTGAAGACTCGAAAACACTTTAAAGAGTGTTTGGAGTAAAGCTGATTTAATGAAGTAAATCAGTCCCCAGAATATTTAGAAAATGACTGAATATTATTATTTAAATAATATTCCCATAAAGAATAATCTTTTATAAAAATAATTGAAGTAGAAGTTTTAAAACTTATACTTGAAACGAGTATTAAATAACCAAAGATATACTTATATGAAAGTATTATCTTTATTTGAATAATCGAAAATAAGTTTGATTATTAACACCTTATTCTTTAATAAAATAAAGAATATATTTCAGCAAATAATCGGAGTCATAGATCCTCAAATGAATATTCAAATAATATTCATTAAATAATATAAACTGAGTCATAAGCCTTCGAATGAATATTCAAATAATATTCAATAAATAATATAAAAGAGTCATAAGCCCTCGAATGAATATTCAAATAATATTCAGATAAATAAATAAAAGGAGTCATACGCCTTCGAATAATATTCAAAATAATATTCATTAATAAAGTAAAAGGAGTCATAAGTCCTCGAATGAATATTCAAAATAATATTCAATAATAAAATAAAGTTAAAGTTATCGAATAAACCTTATTCGATTAATAGTTTTAAAAACTATATCCATATATATATATATAAATAAATATATATATATAATATACTCGGGAACATCGACTCCCGGTTTAGAAATATGTTCACCTTTTATCCCCTATACTAAGGGTATACGCAACTACTTGCTTATTTCTAGCATAGGTATTATGCAACTATAAGCATTGAAATCAACAGATAGATAACCAGATTACGAAACAGACATGCATATATACCATATTAGCATGCTCCAATATATCGCAAAATTTGCTAATAACAATCATGCAATATCACAAGATAATGCATATACATATATTTACATCACAGCAACAGTATAACGGGTAGAAAACTTGCCTGAGCGACTGGGGGTTACGAATGGCTCGGGACGAGTCTGGTAACCTATAAGCAACAAGTAAGTTGGAATTAAACCAAAGTCACTTGTAAATCTATACTTTAACTAACTTAGACTCTAACGCTTGTTTTGCGCTCACTGATTCGCTTAAGTCACTCGGGTACCCTCGGCTCCACCATTTTTAATAATTTAACCTTTACGAGTTTTAAAGCGATTCCTTCGCGAGTGTCTTACCAACTGCCTAACACACTTACCATAAATGTTTCATACATTAATTAACCCTTTTTGGTCTTTAACCTATGTTTCAAAGTCAGGCGAGGGAAAAAGTTTCGTTCGCGAAACGCCGTTACTTGAAACGGTCGTTTCTCCTAAACCGTGCATCGGAATCGAACGTACTACATATCAAAACGAAGCTCGTAACATGAGCTATCTAAACATGGCAGTGGTCATAATCTAGTAGGGGGTCCTCGGGTCCTAATGTTATGCACAAAACAGTCTAAAGAAAATCGGACGTTACGACGGCTATGTTTACGCGATTACCAATATTTATACCACTCCAATTCTTTACCAATTCACTACAAACCACCCAACCATCATCAATACATCAAACACAACTTATATCAAGGCAAAGTCAGTCCATAATCTCAAGGTTTTCCAACTTATTCAACCGCAAACATGATCTACTAACCATAACTTAAGATTCATTAACCATTAACCAAGATTCATATCCAAAATCACCACAAATCCAACCAAACTATCTAACATACATGGATCTTGCTATACATACATGGATATTTCTATATATACATTAATCCATCCATGAACTCATCAAAACTCAAAGTTCAAACTATAAGTTAAAGGTGAAAGTTGTTTATACCTCCTTGAAGCTTCCTAACACAACCCAAGAGCTTTGAATGCCTAAAAGAACCTTGATCCTTGCTTGTATAACCTTAATCTTTCATAAAAATTCTAGAAAACTAAAGTTATTTCTTGAAGGTTACTATTCACCATCTTCTTCCTTGATTTATTGGAAGAGATTGTGAAGGAATTAGGAGCTTAAACTTATAGCATATCCATATCTATGTACAAGGAAGCTTAGATAATTACCTTGTGATTTAACAATGCTTGGAACTTGATTTTTGAAATTCTTGCCCTTGAAAAAGATGAAAAGCCGAGAGCAAGATGATGAGAATGAAATGATTTTGTGTTTTTTGATTTGTTTGGCTTAGCTTGGTTGTTTTTTGTTTTGTTTTTGGTTAATTACCTTAATAACCTTATATTTGTGTGGTTATAAACCAACCACACCTCCTCCTTCCCTATGTCATGCTTACATCACATTGCTATGTCATCCTCCCTTCCTTGTCCTCTTCTCATTGGTTGGGTGACATCACTTCCTCTAATCCCTTTGCTTAACTTCCTAATTGTTTGCCTAATGACCGCTGATCTGTTATACGGTTCGCTTAACTTTCGTTTTCGTTTATCGTTTGAGGGATCATACCCGGGATCTTATTACTTAGGTTCCCTTAACCTTTCTCAATATATTATATTCCTTTTATGATCCTCTCCTATAATCCTTTAATTTAAATCCTTTTTATCCTGTTACCTTATACTCAATTCTCTCCGTATCTAGTGGATTTCCGGGAAAAATCAAAGTGTTCGGATTTGGATTCTGACGATCTTTACATACACTTATATCCCATATAAAGTACTAATAAAATCTCAGAATATCCATATCAGAACCCCTACATAGTGTGGCATGAAAAATTTTCTCATTCAGCAAAAACACTATTCATAAGGGTTTCAAAAATTTTCCAAAAATTGGGGTTATTACATTTATCAGACCTATTCATGAGAAAGTAGAGGCTATTGAGAAAGTTCAAGAAAAGCAACAGGCCCAACTGATTGAGGTCCTGCAGAATCAAGCCTCTCAACAGACTCAACTGAATGAAATCTATTCTTCAGTAGAACTTCTTCTCTCGCTACTCTTATCTGATGATGCCAAAAAAGGGGAGAAGGTAGTTAAATGCAAGTGCTCAACTAGTCAAGTACTGAAGAAGAAGGATGATGAAGCTGATGACCAGGGAAACCCTAGAAAGGGCAAGGGTCAAGTTCAAAGCAGCAAAGTTTCTTCAAAAAAACTAATTCCTGATTCAAGCAAATCTTCTACACAGTGAAAGGAATATGTCCTAAGTCCAATCATGTATTAGGATTTAGGAATAACTTCTTGTGTAATCTGTTTTAATTTCATTGATATTAATAAAAGTCTTATTTTGTTTTTATTACGGGCTTTATCTATTTAAGTGTTTAAATAAGATATACCATAGTTTAGAGTAAAGCTTTTTATGGATTATGATGAGATCATAATAGTGAGACCTAAAAGATGATAACTCTAAACTTAAATAGTTCCTGGTCATAGGATTACTAACTGGTAATTAATAATCCGCAAAGATCGGTACATACTATGCTTGCTTCATTATGAAGGATGTCTGTTCTCATAGATATTTGTGTGGTGACACTATAGCTAGTATGTAGGTGCTTATTATAGAATAAGTTCACTGAACATGACTCGCCCAGCTGAACAACTGATGGAGTTCACTCACGTGTCAGCAGTTGTTCACATAGTGATAGTTGTACAAGTATCCTTAGACTTGAGGTCATCATAGTCATCTTGTGTACACTGAACTATGCTTTGGTTTAGTTCTTAGTCTCCAGGGACAATTATTAGGGCTCTACTGGGTATAGGAATTTGTACACGAAGATAGTGTATGATCAATAAAGGATCTACCCCTTCCAGTGAGGAAGCAAATGTTCAAGGCTGATCCACTTATGCTAGTTCAGGAATCTCTGGCCAGAGTGAATGAAATTAGAAAGGAGTTTCTAATTTGCATAGAACTAAGCATAGTAAATGGTAAGCAAGTGATTAAATTAGATAGGCTTGACACAAGATCCATGCCTTGTATTTAATCAGGACATTGTAGGGTAGAAGGAGTTTATTGTACGGTAACTATTCACTGAATAGGTTCTTGGTATTCTAAGCAGTGAATTCATATTATCCGGATAGTCGCGATATGCTGAGAAGTATCCCTCACGATGTAGAATAAATGTGATTAATTAATTAATTATATTTAATAAATTAGAGAATTTATATAAATAATGATAAAATAGTTTTATTATTATTTATTTCTACTACCGGCTTAATATTGAACCTACAGGGTCACACCATAAAAAGAGAATGATTTAATGGTGAAGGAATTAATTAATAATGGCTAATAATTATTTATTTATGAAATAAATAATTAATTGGCAAATTTAATAATTGATTAAATGAGATTTAATTGATTATAAATTAATTAAGAAAAGTTCTTAATATTATTAATTAAGGATTTAATTTTTTAGAAATTAAATCAAGAGAGAGAATTATTTCTAAAGTGTTTAGAAAAAGGATTAATAATGAAAAGGTATTTTAATTATTAATGAGAATAATAAATGGGATAATAATAATAATAATTATGGAAAATTTCAGCCGAAAATTTTGCCTATAAATATACTATTATAAACCCTATTTTTATTCTAACCCCAAAATTTTATAAAACCTAATTCTCTCCACCTCCTCCTCCTCCTTAGCATCATTTTCTTGGTGGATACCGGTGGAGTGCTTCACGTTTGAGGAGCAGCTGCTAAGGATCTCCGATTGTTGCTTTTGGATCGCTATTAAAGGTTAGTAATCGATTCATATGTTTTAATCACGATTTATATGCTTTTATTTGGAATTTATATGTGTAAAAGTGTTTTACCATGCCTCCGCTGCGAATAAAATCCAACAATGGTATCAGAGCTTAGGTTGTATGCATATAGATCTGTGGTAAAAATTTCAGAATTTTATGTGCTTGTATGAATTAATTATGATTTTTACAAGTTATATTATGGATTAGTTTTGTCTGATGAGAAATTGTTTCTCATAATAATTTTGAATGTTGATCTGGGTTCTACAAGTGTTGTAGATCGTCTGGGTATTTTTTTCATAATTTTATGATGTATAAATTTTTTATTATGAATTTTTGAAGTTGTTGCAATTAAAATTCGTAATTAAATAAGTATATATATATGTATATTATGTTGTATATATATATATATATGGCTGTAAATATACAACTGTTGGCTGTTGGCTGTTGACTGCTGGTTTGAGGCGGTGGAACGGAAGACAGAGTACAGTACGGCGGCACGGTGACCAAGAAAGAAAAAAAAACGGCGATTGACTAAAAACCGGACGGAGGACCGCGCGTGGGGCTCACGCGCTGGCGTGCCACACGCGGCGCGTGGTAGACACGCGTTGATGATGTCGTGCTGACGTCATCAGATGACGTCAGCATAGGGGGTTAGGCGCGTGACGCGCGTGTGCGCGTGGGGGCGCGTGGGGAAGCTTCTTTTGGTGCGTGAGGGCGCGTGGGAGCTCAGAATTGGGTGATTTTGGTGCCTTTGGATTCGACTTTTCGAGACGCTTCTAATGGTATATTATATGATATTTTATGAAATTGTTTCGAACTGTTTATAGCTAACAGAAGTGTTTTTAAGCTATTTTTGACTGTTTTAATTGCTTTTAAATGCTTCATGTGATACATAGAGATGTATAATGCTTAGACCAGTATGCTAGATGATGTAACATGCCTACCTTGATGTTTATTCATGTTGATATATGTGATATATGCTTAGTTTATCATGCGATGATAGATTTAGGTGAACTTAAATGAACATAAGGCGTTTGTTAGACAACCTAGTATAGTGAAATTGTTTCATAACCTTAAGAATAATATTATGAATACAATCATGAGATTCTTGTGTTTATGAAACACGTAATTGAATATGAATTTTCGATATGAGAGAAAGGATGATTCTGTCAACAACAAATTTCTATCTGTAAGAAAGGGTTATTAAGTGACGCCTCTTGACAATGCTCCACCCGATCTGGGAATCATCTGATTATTGATTATTGATTTGAAATATTTAATTTAAAAGGAAGAATCTCTTTATAATATGATTATGATTGTAATGTAATATAATCCATCTAAAATTAAATAATATCAAGTAGTAATTGGTCAATGACACAACGGGCTTGTGTCGGTCATAGCCTTCCAACATGATAGAAAAGTAGTTCTTATTTTTGAATCATTGTCGGTTCGTGCTACAGCCGAGGGCTTTGATTTCGAAATAAGAAATACTTGTCTATTACATAGAGATGTGTACATTGAATAAGAATCTAAAGGTCGGTACTTGCCACAGCCGTGGGCCTTTGGGGACTGATTCAACTGTACGGAATGTTGGGTTAGACTTGACTTAGAATATTGAGTTTGTCGTGCCACAGCCGAGACTCAATTATTCAAGAGGCTAAAGTTTGATTAGGGAATAACATAAGATGTAATTGACAAGAGTTGTCTGCCTATTGAACATTATATGGCGGTTCGTGCTACAGCCAGGGTTGTGTAATAGAATGTAGGATCCCTAATCCCACTAGCATTATGAATGCTTAATTTTTCATGTAGGGGGTTGAATAAATTAGGTAAACTAGTGGGAGCCACTTATGAATGAAGACCCGATTCATATAGTGTTTTAAAATAAAATTGAATATTTGCTAAGTGTTGTTATGTGTTTATCATTTACAGATTTACAATATACATTAAGTCTTCTACACTATCACTCAGGAGCATACTAGATGCTCACAAGTTGACTGGTCCTAATTATGCTGACTGGCTTCGAAACTTGAGAATTGTTCTCAGGATTGAGAAGCTGGAATACGTGATTGACTCACCTAAGCCTACTGAACCTGCTAGTGATGCACATAATGATGAACATGTTGTGTATCGTAAGTGGGTAGATGATGCAAATGTTGCTCAATGCATCATGCTAGCTTCTATGAACATTGAGCTACAGAAGCAACATGAGCATATGGATGCTCACACTATCCTCATGCATCTACAAGAGTTGTATGATGTGGCGGGGAGGACAGCTCGATATGAGATATCGAAGGAGTTGTTCAGTTGTAGGATGTCTGAGGGATCATCTGTGAATGACCGTGTACTTAAGATGATCAATTTGATTGAACATCTTGGACAACTTGGTTTTGCCATGGATGGGGAGCTGAGCCAAGACCTGGTCTTGCAATCGCTTCCGAGTTCGTTCTCGCAGTTTGTTGTGAACTTTCACATGAATAAGTTGGATGTCAGCCTGCCTGAACTCCACAACATGTTGAAGACTGCGGAATCGAATTTTCCCCCTAAGAAGAGTTCTGTTCTTCTAATTGGTGAAGGTTCCAATCCTAAGAAAAGGAAGAGGAACCCTTCCAAGAAGAAGAAAGTAGGTGAGAAAACGCCGGTTCCACCAAAAGCTGAAGACCCCAAGAGCAAAGTTGTTTGCTTTCACTGTAACAAGGTGGGGCACTGGAAGAGGAACTGCAAGGTTTACCTTGCAGAATTGAAAAAGATGAAGGGTAGTGAGACTACCGCTTCTGATTCAGGTATGTTCATGATAGAAGTGAATATGTCATTAAATCAAATTTCTACTTGGGTATTAGATACCGCCTGTGGTTCTCATATCTGCAATTTGTTGCAGGGACTAAGGAGAAGTAGGACTCTTGAGGAAGAGGAGGTGATTCTACTGATGGGAAATGGAGCAAGAGTTGCTGCTAAAGATGTAGAATCATTTCATTTACATATGCCTACGGGCAAGACTATTGTTTTAAATAATTGTTATTTTGTTCCCTCGATTGTGAGGAATATTATTTCTATTCCCATGTTAGACTTGGCTGGATTTTCATTTATTATTGAGAATAATGAATGTTCTATTCTTAGAGATAATATTCTTTATGGACGTGGTACTTTAAATAATGGTCTGTATAAATATGACATAATTTACTTCAGATTGAACAAACTAATAAAAGAAAAGGGATGATAAAAATCTCACTTCATTGTGGCACTGCAGTCTCCATTTAGTAGACATGGAGAGAGGGCTGCAAATTTGCTAGGAATGGTATACACAGATGTATATGGACCAATGTCTACGCAAGCCATGGGTGGATTTTCATACTTCATTACCTTCATGGATAATAGATCTAGATTCGGATATGTGTTTGATGAAACACAAGTCTGAAGCCTTTGAAAAGTTCAAAGAGTATAAGTATGAAGTGGAGAAACAAACCAAACATAGTATTATAATTCTTTGATTAGATCGAGGTGGTGAATACTTGAATGGAGAGTTTCTGGATTATCTCAAAGTAAATGGTCTAGTCTCCCAGTGGACGCCTCCAGATTGGTATCTGAAAGGAGAAATCGAACTTTGTTAGACATAGTTCGGTCCATAATGAGCTATGCAAATCTTCCAGTATTCCTATGGGATTACGCATTGGAAACCTCAGCATATTTACTGAATAAGGTGCCTTCCAAATCTGTTCCTCAAACTTCATATGAGATATGGAAAGAAAGGAAACCGAGTCTTAAACACGTTAAGATTTGGGGATGTCCAGCTTATGTCAAGTAAGTTGACCCAGATAAGCTGGAATATCGATCCGTAAAATGTAGTTTTGTGGGATGTCCTAAAGAGACTTTAGGGTATTACTTTTACACCGATCATCGGGTGTTTGTCTCCAGACATGCTACCTTCTTGGAAAAGGAGTTTATCCTTGAAGGAAATAGTGGGAGCAAAATTTGAACTTGATGAAGTTCAAGAAGCACAAACTACTACGGATCATATGAAAACACCTGTTCTGACTGAACAACCTTCTGTGGAACAGCCCATTCGTAGGTCAGGGAGAGTGTCTCGCCAACCTGAGAGGTAATATGGCCTTGTCATTGAGAATGACAATGAGTTGTCGATCATTGATGATGACGACCATGTGACCTATAATGAGGCTATGAGTAGTGTTGACTCAGAGAAATGGCATAGTGCCATGAAATCCGGAATGAAATCTATGTATACGGGATACAAAAGAATGATTAGAGCAGATGGCCAGGTGGAGACCTTTAAGGCCAAGCTTTTGGGAAAAGGATTCAAACAAAGGCAATGAATTGACTTTGATGAAACCTTTTACCTGTAGCCCTGTTAAAATCAGTTCAGATTTTGCTTGCGATTGCTGCTTACTACGACTATGAGATCTGGCAATTAGCCAGATGGTTTTCTTTCCAAGAGAAATGATTAAAGCAAGCTTCTCGTAGATGGAACATCCGTTTTGATGAGACAATCAAAGAGTTTGGTTTTATGAAAAACGTAGATGAACCATGTGTCTACAAAAGGGTTAGTGGGAGCGCGATCACATTTCTTGTTTTGTATTGAAATAGATTTGAGACACATAACAACATAGCAGACCCATTCACAAAACTACTTTATGAAAGTCACTTTGATCGTCATAAAGACTAGATGGGTATTAGATACCAGAGTGATTGGCTTTAGTACAAGTGGGAGATTGAAAGGAATATGTCCTAAGTCCAATCATGTATTAGGATTTAGGAATAACTTCCTGTGTAATCTGTTTTGATTTCATTGATATTAATAAAAGACTTGTTTTGTTTTTATTACGGGCTTTATCTATTTAAGTGTTTAAATAAGATATACCATAGTTTAGAGTAAAGCTTTTTATGGATTATGATGAGATCATAATAGTGAGACCTAAAAGATGATAACTCTAAACTTAAATAGTTCCTGGTCATAGGATTACTAACTGGTAATTAATAATCCGCAAAGATCGGTACATACTATGCTTGCTTCATTATGAAGGATGTCTGTTCTCATAGACATTTGTGTGGTGACACTATAGCTAGTATATAGGTGCTTATTATAGAATAAGTTCACTGAACATGACTCGCCCAGCTGAACAACTGATGGAGTTCACTCACGTGTCAGCAGTTGTTCACATAGTGATAGTTGTACAAGTATCCTTAGACTTGAGGTCATCATAGTCATCTTGTGTACACTGAACTATGCTTTGGTTTAGTTCTTAGTCTCCAGGGACAATTATTAGGGCTCTACTGGGTATAGGAATTTGTACACGAAGATAGTGTATGATTAATAAAGGATCTACCCCTTTCAGTGAAGGAAGCGAATGTTCAAGGCTGATCCACTTATGCTAGTTCAGGAATCTCTGGCCAGAGTGAATGAAATTAGAAAGGAGTTTCTAATTTGCATAGAACTAAGCATAGTAAATGGTAAGCAAGTGATTAAATTAGATAGGCTTGACACAAGATCCATGCCTTGTATTTAATCAGTACATTGTAGGGTAGAAGGAGTTTATTGTACGGTAACTATTCACTGAATAGGTTCTTGGTATTCTAAGCAGTGAATTCATATTATCCGGATAGTCGCGATATGCTGAGAAGTATCCCTCACGATGTAGAATAAATGTGATTAATTAATTAATCATATTTAATAAATTAGAGAATTTATATAAATAATGATAAAATAGTTTTATTATTATTTATTTCTACTACCGGCTTAATATTGAACCTACAGGGTCACACCATAAAAAGAGAATGATTTACTGGTGGGGGAATTAATTAATAATGGCTAATAATTATTTATTTGTGAAATAAATAATTAATTGGCAAATTTAATAATTGATTAAATGAGATTTAATTGATTATAAATTAATTAAGAAAAGTTCTTAATATTATTAATTAAGGATTTAATTTTTTGGAAATTAAATCAAGAGAGAGAATTATTTCTAAAGTGTTTAGAAAAAGGATTAATAATTAAAAGGTATTTTAATTATTAATGAGAATAATAAATGGGATAATAATAATAATATTTATGGAAAGTTTCAGCTGAAAATTTTGCCTATAAATATACTATTATAAATCCTATTTTTATTCTAACCCCAAAATTTTATAAAACCTAATTCTCCCCACCTCCTCCTCCTTAGCATCGTTTTCTTGGTGGATACCGGTGGAGTGCTTCACGTTTGAGGAGCAGCTGCTAAGGATCTCCGATCGTTGCTTTTGGATCGCTATTAAAGGTTAGTAATCGATTCATATGTTTTAATCATGATTTATATGCTTTTATTTGGATTTTATATGTGTAAAAGTATTTTACCATGCCTCCGCTGCGATTAAAATCTAACACACAGAAGATTTCAAGTTCTGATGATGTGAATGCTCAAGTTCTGAAAGCAAGTTCTGATGATCAAAGTCTGATATCAAGTTCTGATCTTCTTATTCAAGATGAAAGTCAAGACTCTCAAAAGTTTTTACAAACTCTGAAGCTCAAGGGAAGGGAGACTACAGTCTATTATAAAGATCCCAAGATTTAGACACTTGATGAAGAGATTGCTAGAAGATTATTTCTCAAGCATAATCCTGGAATGGATTTAGAGACTCTCAAGGAGGAAGCTAGATTTGCAGCTGAGAAGACAAATCTTAAGTCTAAAGCTTCTGATGCAAAGAAACCTCCAAGGCCTAAGGAAAAAAGGCATTGTGATCAAGGAGAAGTCAATTTATGAGGCTTCAAAGCCCAAGGCAAGATCACAAATTGAGATTGATCCCAAAGCTAAAGGGAAAGAAAAGGTTGATGAACCAACAAATATTCAGAAGAAGAAAATTTCTTCAGTTCTAATAGATCCCGTCTATCAAGCTACAATACATGATGATGATACTCTGATAGAAGAAGAAGTTGAATCTTTAAAGAGAAAGAAGAAATTGGAAGAAACAGAGTTAACTACTGGATAATGCTCAAACATCTCAAACTCTGGAAGCTCAGAGTTTATCAAATTCTGAGAAGCTATCTGTTCAAGAAGGTAATGAGATAGCAAATCCTGATCAAGTCATCAAGACATCAACCTCTGACAATGCTCATGTTAATTTGAACAAGATGACAATTGCTGACAAGAAGAAGCTGTTATGGAAGAAAGCTACTCAGGTGGAACCAAAGTCCAATCTAATGATTAATCAACTTGCAATGTTTGGGTTAAGAGCCAAGCAAGCTAGAGATAGAGCTGGATTGGGTTCTAATGAAGAAAAGTTACAAATAGGAGTAGAAGTTACTCTTAGAGATCCTTTCATGTTGACAGACAAACCATATGAATAAATCAAACAAAATCACCTTGACAAAGTGTTATCTGCTCAAATTGTGATGGATGCTCATGATAAAGATGATCTAAAAGAGAAATTGGTTTTATTTCTCAATGATGGAAGAACTTACAGACTAGCTGATACTGATGTACTAAAGAAGTCTGTCAAAGAGTTTCAACATATTCACTATCTTCTGGAAGTAAAATCTGATGTTACAAGAAGATGGTCAGAATATATTTTGAAGGTTAAAAGAGATATTCTCAGAATCTCTGGTACAAAGGCTTCTCAATACACTCAAATGATTACTGAAGATGATGGAAGAGAAATTCCAATAAGGAAGAACTCTGCTAAAGTGGAAGTTATTCTGAAGGGAAAATGCTTATGTTACAATGAAGACTCTTCATATCCTAGAGTTATCATACTTGGAGATGGTCTTGAAAGAACATCTATTCCAGCACTCAGAACAACAATTTATCAAATTGGTAACAGTAAAGATGAAGAACTGATGCAATTCAAAGAACAGTTAGTTGAAGTTCTGAGAAAAGCTGAAGACAAGCTGGTAAATGACTTTACAAAGAATCACTTTGGATTCGGATTGATCCAGTGATATTGGTAAAGCGACATGTACTGTAAGTTGTAGTTAATTGTCTAAATAAACTCTAATTGCATTTGTATTAAATGTTTTTGACATCATCAAATCTATTAACTTGTATATTTTTCATAATTTACAAGTTGGGGGAGATTGTTAGATATATTTGTGATGTCATTTCTAAACTGTTGTGTTTAGTTTCAGAACTTAAACCAGGACTTATCAGGACTTACTGGAAATCCGAACTTACTGAAGTCAGAACTTAATATCAGAACTTAAGGTCGTCAGGATTTATATCAGGACTTAAGTGCAGGGTACTTCAGATAAGGAATGCGGCTGATTTACAGGAGAGGATCTGGACTAAAACAAAGAAAGATATGCAAGAAGAGTTAGAGGACTAAAAGACTTGTAGAAGTTAATATCTGATTGATATATTTTAGGAGACAAAATTATATTCCATATCACTTAGAAGATATCGTGTAACTGTGTACTATATAAACACAACTTAGGGTTTACACTATATGTGTTATCATTATCGAGAATATTATAAATTGTAACCCTAGCAGCTCTTAGTGATATTGTTCATCACTAAGAGAGAATAATTGTTCTATTGTAACAGAGTTTATTATATTGAATATACTTGATTAATGTTACATACTTGTGTTGATAAATCGATTTGATTGTATAAACACTATATTCAACCCCCTTCTATAGTGTTGTGTGATCTAACATCAATCGTTGCCTCTGAATCAGCGTTTAGTACCGATGGAAGAATATTGGACCAATGTCGAAGTTGTTTAGCACATGTTGTTGTTGCAAGCTTGATTTGCACACGAGATTGGAGATTTAATAAAAAAGAAGGTAATAAAACATGTGGTATATTTCGTTTTATACATATTTATAATAGAACTTTTATCTAAATACTTATTTTGCAATTTTCTTTTTTCAGTTCTTCCCAATTATTCTTTGGAAGAGCTTACTCAAGATATTTTAAACTTGTCAATTAAGGATGATTTAGGCCCTGCCACATAAGGTATTTTTCACTGTGTTTACTAGTATTCTTCATTTTGTTTACATGTATACCAGCATATCCTAGACCAGCAGCTCCGTAAATTCTGTAAAATTATGCAGGAATGTCATTCATAGTATTGACGTGGTTGTGAGAACAAGCTATAAAAATATCCCCGAGGGCATTGCACAATGGTATAGCAGCCTCACTCCTGGTCCTGAATCACTGAATGAAGTTCCTGGCTTTAACCTTTTAAAAATATCAGTTGTGTTTTGTAATGTATTCTGCCATTTGAGAGTCTGTATAGTTTAGACTTTAATGACTTTTTAAGCATTTTAATATTTTATGTATGCTGAGATTAATAGCCATTACAGTTCCTATGGATTTCTAGAGATTTAATCCATTTTTATGGTTCATTCTGATGTAAACATTAACTTTAATTAGTTGGCGGGCTATTTTTTTTATTTTTGTGTACTATTTCGTGTATCATTTTATTTTCGTTTCATTTTCGTGTAGTAACACGAAAAGTACACGAAACAGTTCGTGTACTTTTCATTTCATTTCGTTTCGTGTCAACATAAAATGTTCGTTTCGTGTTTTGTTTCATAACTTGGGTACACAAAATATTTTCATTTCGTTCATGGATCAACATGTTGGTACACGAAAAATGAAAGTACACGACACGACACGAATTGTCAGGTCTAGTTTGAGATTGGGGGTCTGTGATATAGAGTTATTACAGGTTACACATGATTGAATGATTATGTGCGACCCAGATTCCTGAGCCTGGATTTGGGGCATTAGAATCTCCGATAGATCAACTACTACTACCAAAAATAAAAGACAACAATGTTTCAAGTTCATTTATAAACACACAGCCATATGTGTAGGATTGAGGATTTTTTTTCTCTTCTGCCAGATTTTATATAATATTTTGATATTGGCTACTTGGATTTGAACTTTTATGACATAATTTGAGCTTATATCTACCTGATGGCAATCTTTGTTCTTGAATTATAAAGAATCTCTCAATCATTTTTTTAAACGATGCAATTACTATTAAATTGTTATATACTGAAAAATTGTTATCAATCTATTAAACTTTTAAAACTATCAGCTCTGATGACCTATAATCATATTATTTTGAATAATTAAGCTTATATTAGGCTTATATGCATTACAAATTAGCATACGTTCTAATAAATCCCAGGAGAGTCGAACTGAGGATCTAATCCACAGATTAGTCTTTACGACTTGAACACATAATCATATTAATTAAAAAGAATCACGGACACATAAAATTATCATCACCAAAGATAAAGCTCACTGATAAAAATTAATAGTATATAAAATTGTGTGCATAAATCTATAAAAAAAATCCCAGAATTTACCACCAGTGTTGTTATACTCCATTTAAATATATAATTATGATGCAATAACATGATGAAATAGCAAGAATAGTTGGATCTCAGTTATTCAAAAAGCTTGGTTTTAATCTTATTTCCATAGCTTAAATTTTGAACTCCATCTTGGAAAGACTCCGAGATTAGAGTTTATATCACAACACTATTAATAATTATATAACTTTCATATCATATTCTTATGCATCTTCATTTTCACCATTAGTTGAAGTTATTAACACCTCTTGTTGTTGATATCTACTATTATGTGGGTATAGGGTTCTGACTTTTATGAGTAAATTGTTATGTATAGTATATTATCGTGCCATGTATATATTCTTAATATTTTAAATTTATTCATTTGAGCCTTTATTCCCCCATTAGCACCACATGCAAAGATATTGAGCATAGCATATATATTTTCGAGGAAAATTTGTATATCATAAATTATATTTTGCAATGATTTTCTTACATTAAATTTAGGCACTGAAATTCTAATTGTTACAGAGAATAACCATTATATGTACAAACATGATATAACTTGGACAAATAGAAATAGTAAGAAATTTAACTATTAATGAAATTTATAGAAATGCCGTAATATTGAAGATATATAATCTATGTGCCTCTTCTACACAGTTGTGCAAGTGAAATCCATTGGTAATTGACTTTGGCACTTGACCATCCGGCATACTTGTGATTTATCTGTTGAAAAATCTAAAGAAGTTGATCGCTTACCATTCAACGACAACTACCTATTTGATCATATTAGTCAAAAACAATATGAAGTGACAGTGATGAGTAATACCACTCCATTTCCTATAATTATAAGTGTCCATTTTACCAACACAAAAAGTGTGCAGTCACCAAAATATATTAATATTTTTAATTTACTGATTGCACAATGAAATCTTTGATACTTTAATAAAATTTTGGATATGTGACTCTAATATATGTTAAAACCGCAGTCAAAACTTCTGAAATTATCAAGAGAAATCACATTATATTTTAATGAGAAAATTTATAATAACGGTTAATTATAATTGACATGAATTACCAAATTATTTTTGTAGATGCTTCAATTTCAAGATGGCATGTCAAGATACTAAAGCATGGGCCTCAGACAGTGACAATAGGAAGACTGTAACTACCAGTAAGTTTCCGAAGTTTCTCACATATATACATAAAACATCTTGTTTGAAGAGAAGCCTTATTTTTCTAATAACATCCAATATTTAAACAAAAGAATATAATTTTGAAATTCTTTCACAAATTAAAACTTACAAAACCAACCATCAAAAATTGCTTGAAAAGAAAAAAGAAAATTAGAAGTTCTCTCAGAACTAAATCAAAGACTTAGGCTATATAAAAAATTCAAGTACAAGAAAAATGTCTCAATAAATTTCAAAAATTAAAATATTGTACCTAATACGAACAAATCTTTTACCCTTGTCGATCTGAAACACTAAATAACACAAACATCAAATTGGTTGTTAGTATTATTATCAATCGATGAGCGGTATAAAGAAAAAAATTAAAAACCTAGAAATGAGTAATAGCATCAGAAATTTATCTTCAATCTTCACAATCAGCCCTATAAATAAAAGAGAAATAAATGAGAAAGTTAAAAATAAAATTGAGTTTGATTATATAAAAGAAAAAGAAAGAAAAAGTGACTTTGAAATTTGAATTCAAAACTGAAACTGAAATATAGTATTTGGGAAAATATGTTAGCTTTTCAAAGAAGCTTAACACCAACAGTTTCACTTGATCAGTACTGAATTATGTATAATATAGTTAAATATTAGTTTATTGTACTATATTACTACGTTTTTACATGTATTATACGTATTTGACTAATGAAGTAATGGCAATTGAGTGTAATTATTTGAAAAAGGAAGGGACCTTGTTGTAGTTTCGGCTTGAAAAATCCTTCAAGCAATATACTCTTAGAGCATATGCAACCATGAAAAAAATAGTTGATTCATGGGCTCTTTCCATTTTTTTTGATAAACTAGTATGCACCCCTTATTTTTTAACTCCATCAATTACTCCTCCTCCCTCAATTCATCAATTAATCCATGGATTTTCAATGGAGTTTCTCATGTCCATCAATCAATGGACCCCACAAAAAGTAACCACTTTTATTTACTTTTTTCATCCAACTATGTTATATGTTTTTCAATTTAATTATGTCCAATGCTTTTAAATTCAATAAAAATATTTATTCAAATCGTGGTTTATGCTTTCAAATTATCAAGCCGTACATTTAAAGAGATAATAATTTGACATCTATAACTATTCATTGGCTTCTATTACCCAAGTGTGCTCTACCAAGTCATTTTGGAGTATTGTATGACATAAGCTGATTCCAAGTTTTCAATATGATCCCAAAATGCTCGTTGATTTCTTCCATCACTTTATACTTGTGCGAAAGAAATTCTAACTCCATTACAATCTACCGGCCCATCATAAATATGTGATGCTGATGGATTCATTAGATCTTCTTCTACCGACTCCACAAATTCATCCTCAACTATCATGTTATGCAATATGATGCAAGTCATCATGATACTTCTAAGTGTAAAACGCTTGTGCATCTGAGAACCGTGGCGAAGAATTGCCCATCGATATTGCAAGATACCAAAACACCACTCAAAATCTTTACGACATGCTTCATGTTTCTTAACAAACAATTTGTGTGATTGAGTGGAAGGATTTGATATAGTTTTTACAAATGTTGAATACCTAGAATAAATCCCATCAACAAGATAATAAGCATTATTGTATCTTTTGCCATTAACGTGAAACACCACTGTTGGGCTATTTCCTGTGATAACTTTATCAAATACGGGAGACTGACCTAGAAAGTTAATATCATTTTGAGCTCCAGGCACACCGAAAAAACGTGCCACGCCCAAGTGTCATAGGAAGCGACGACCTCCAGAATGATAATCGGACGTCCTTTACGACCACTATAAGCTTCACCCCACCCACTTGAACAATTTTTCCACTTCCAGTGCATACAATCGATACTTCCAATCATACCTGGAAATCCTCTATGTTCACCTCTTGCTAGAAGCCTTCTTAAATCTACAGGTGTTGGAGCACGAAGGTACTCTTCACTAAAGAGTCCTTCCACTTGCTGACAAAACTTTTTCATGCACTCAAGTGTAGTTGATTCTCCCATTCTACATATTTTAGCACATTGATCAGCTGTTGCATCGTAAACTAGCATTCGTAATACAACAATCATTTTTTGTTGGGGTAGAAACCCCAATAATCCAATTGCATCTGCTTTCTGATGTCAGTAGGAATCTTGAGTACAAAGAGCTGTCATGATGCGATTGAAAACATGGGGTCGCATTCTATACCTTCGACGGATGTCGTCTTCACTGAATATTGGACGATCAACGAAGTAATCTTTCATGAGATTTTTTCCTCTCGATAGCCTTTGTCTATGATGTTTGGGAGATTTTCCAAGCCGTGAGCCGCGTACTTGTTATCACACCCTCCAAATTCGGGGTATAGATTTGGGGCATGATTAACACTAACTACTCACTAAACCCGTGCAAGCAAGATATAAATAAAATAATTACCCCGAACTACTACTACTCAGGATCTATTCAAGGTTAAGGATTGAAAATAAGAACGAAAAACCAACTTTATTACAAACCAATTTAAACAATCTGTCTCAAGAACTTTCTTTATTACAAAACATTATTCTATTCACATTTTAAACTAAACATCTATATTTCAAATTACCACTATTACTTATCCTGCTACACCTGATCTGGAAACTCAAAGCTCTCTTCTGGGATAGGGACAAACACCCTTGGTATAAGAGCGTCCCGCTGCTTGACTCGCTTATTGACTACTCGGGTTCTGATGGGTTTCATTCTCTACTCTAACTGAAAAATAATGTGAATAACAATAAAAGGGGGTGAGCCAAAATTGCTCAACAAGCCTGCAACAATATATATATATAGTGTAAAGAGAGAAAAATAAATGAACCGGTAATCTTCTGGTTTGAACAACCATCTGTTTCTGTAAAGAATAATAAATGCCATTGTTGGCGAGTGCCAAATGAACGAGACTCGAAACAAGAACCAATATTGTAATAAGTTGTAATTAATTCTAATAATTAAGGATTAAATATTTTAAATACAATAAATACTAAATATTTATTTAAAAATATAATAAGGTTTAATTAATTGTGATTAACTAATTATAATTGATTTATAATTAATTAAATCTTGTTTATTGCATAGTAATTAAACCGTTAGTCCGATTCGAGTAAAACGAAGACCCTTAGACTCAGAAAAATGAAACGAATCCATTAAAAATAATTATAAATCATAATTTCTTTCAGAAGTGAGTTGTCTTGTAGTAGTTAATTGGTTATAGGCCCTAATAGGGGTCAAATTGAGTCCAATAAATCCCGAAGAATTGTAAATCGAACCAGATAGTGTTTGTTAGCATAAGTATAAGCCTAGTATCGATTCTAAGAATAATTATAAGTCTAAAATCAATTATGTGCTTTATGTGTTATGTGCTTTATGTGATTATGTGAACTTTATCTGTTATATCATATACGCGAATCTGATAGAATCATATGGGTAGATGATTAGGGCTACGTGGTATCAATTCGAGATACGCGTATGAAGTAAGTTATCTAAACGAATGTCTTTCCATGATAGATTCAATACCACCAAGGTGATTCAAGCCAGAGGCAGAAGGCAGTGAATCATACGAGGTGAAGTGCACGCCAGGCAAGTTTTTCCCCTATTCTAAGATCAGAATAGTGAAATATACCCCACTTTCCATACCAATTACACTTTAATAATTCTTGTTCATATATACGGATACACAGTTATTAGTTCCTGGTCTATATTATTTCGATTCTTGATTTCTCCCAATTTATTGAATTCTCTATTCATATTCCAATGTTGATACCCTTACTTATAAATACTCTGATATATCCTGATATTGCGATACATCACAAGCATACCGATTATTCCGGTGTGCGGATCTATACCCAATTGCATAGACCCAACCAACATAAGGGGTACCCAGGTAACTATGGCCTCATAATCAAGGGTCCGGTTAATACCCGGCTCGTATCGTAACCATCTGGTCCATAGCTTAGCATCCGGAACAATCGGTATGCTTGTGATGTATCCCAACATCAAGATATATCAGAGTATATATAAGTAAGGGTATCAACATTGGAATATGAATAGAGGATTCAATAAATTGGGAGAAATCAAGAATCAAAATTAAATAGAACAAGAACTAATTATTGTGTATCAGTATATGTGAACAAGAATTATCAAAGTGTAATTGGTATGGAAAGTGGGGTATATTTCACTATTCAGATCTTAGAATAGAGGAAAACTTGCTTGGTGTGCACTTTACCTCGTATGATTCAATGTCTTCTGCCTCTGGCTTGATTCGCCTTGGTGGTATTGAATCTATCATGGAAAGACATTCGTTTAGATAACTTACTTCATACGCGTATCTCGAATTGATACCATGTAGCCCTAATCATCTACCCATACGATTCTATCAGACTCACGTATATGATATAACACATAAAGTTCACATAATCACGTAAATCACATAACACATAAAGCACATAATTGATTTTAGACTTATAATTATTCTTAGAATCGATACTAGGTCTATACTTACGTTAACAAATACTATCTGGTCCGATTTACAATTTTTCGAGATTTATTGGACTCGATTTGACCCCTATTAGGGCCTATAACCAATTAACTACTACAAGAAAACTCGCTTCTGAAAGAAATTATTATTTATAATTATTTTTAATGGATTCGTTTCATTTTTCTGAGTCTAAGGGTCTTTGTTTTACTCGAATCGGACTAATGGTTTAATTACTATGCAATAAACAAGATTTAATTAATTATAAATCAATTATAATTAATTAATCACAATTAATTAAACCTTAATTATATTTTTAATAATTATTTAGTATTTACTATATTTTAAAATAATTAATCCTTAATTATTAGAATTAATTAGAACTTATTACAATTTATTACCAATTATATGATTTAATCGACTATTTACGAATAATTATTCGATACAAATAACTATTACGACATTCTTCGAAGAAATAAACTATCGCTCGAATAATAATCCAACTTATCGATTAATTACTCGTACAACTACGAGTTATTCACATTATTCGACTAATTATCGAATTATTATTCATATCATTCGATATATTTTTAACCTCATTTATTACTTAATTATTAAATAATAAATAAATAAATAATCAATTTTGAATTTCTAAATTAATAAAATAATTTAGAAATTAATTATAATATTTTTCAGAATTTAAAACTAATTTTTAATAGATTTATACAATTTATAAAACTGATTTTGATTTACTAAAATATAAATAAATAATTAATAAATCAAAAACATAAACAAGGAATTGATTTCTGGGTTTTCAGGATCAAACCCGGGTCGTTTCCCGGGTCGAAATCGGGTCGTTTCCCAGGTCGAAACCGGGTCAACTCCGGGTTGATGAAGAACAAGTCGGCCGGCTGCCAGAACCCGGCACCGGCGGCGTTTTCTGACGAGTAAAAACGACGAACAACCACAACGAAAACACGGTTTTTTTCAGTCTCGTTTCGTTCAACAATCAAGCCCATCGATTTTCCCTGTCTTTCTCCTCCTTCCTCCATCGTCCCCGACGTCAGGAACCTCGCGAAAGGCGGCGGCGGCGTTTCCGGCGACGGTAAAACGGAACCCAACGGACACAAAACCGGTACCATTCGAATGAGGATTCAACGATCTACAATCCTCTAACAACAGAATCATTCAACAACTATCAAATCATCAAACCCGAATTCGAAGAAATAAACCCGAAATTTCGAATCAAAATCAATTAAACTAAAGATACAATTGATAACAAAATTTAATATAAAATCAAAAGAGCTTCACAACGGATACTTACATGTTCGATTTGGTTAACATAATCAACTTCAAAATCTGATTTGATTCCAAGAACTCCAAACCCTAATTTCAGAGAATTGGGAATTTTCCTGAATTTTCTGATTTTTTTTATGATTAATTAACAAATTAATTATCAATAAATCAGCTATTTATATTTATGAAAATAATATCCCTAGATAAAATTAAGGGGCTAATTACACATCTAATAAAAATATTTGACCCCAATTTTTATAATTTTTGGGTATTAATAATGAATTTTTAAATATCAAATAAATACAAAATAAATGTCAAAAATTCCCAATAATTATGAATATTACAAAAATGAAAAGAAAAATGATATTTGATAATTTCATGATTATATAAAAATAAAAATGTGATTTTTGTGGGGTTTTTGACTCCCGAAGGTGTCCGAAAAAGTCATTTTTCGTGAAAGAAGTAAATTTATAAAACGTTTAGATGTTCAGAATGTCGATGTGGTATAGGCCATACTTGTCAAAATAGGGCCAATGATTTTGTTTGAAATACGGGCTTTTAAAACATTGTTTGAGCTGTACGGATTTTGATATAAAACCTATAACTTATAATAAAATACTCAATAAATACCCGAAACACATTCCGATCAAAACAGACAACACGTAGTACCTAGCAGTTAGGGTTTTATGACTCAACACACTTAATCACATAATAATACACATAATTATATTTATTAGAATATAATACAAACGTAATTTCTCGGTCGTTACACTTGTGGCTCATCTGAAGTGTCGATGAACTCCATCACCATTGCCGCTTTAATGGCCATGGTATTCATGATTTCAGACTCTTCTTGTTGGATAATGAATACAACACAGAGGGGGGTGAATGTGTTTTAGACAATTTTAATGGATTTTTAATTTACTTAGACTTGGTGAATAAAGCAAACAAGAAATGTAACAATATTATGTTAACTGAACTAAAGATAGTAAACACAAGCTTTCAAAACTCACTTAATTTTATATAAAAATCAAGCTAGTGTTTTGCTACAAATTTCTGGGTTCTTGGTATGTTAAGAACTCAGCTTCTCTCTTGAGAGTTACAAGATTTTGTAGATCTATTTTGTTACACTTAAAATAAAGCATCCAGTATTTATTTTATAGAACAGTAAACACTGGTTTTACACAGCATGCAATAGCATGTACTAAACCCTACTTTTGGATAACTAAATCTTTCTATTTCTGGCTTAGTGTATCTTTGCAAATCGTGTATATCTGTGACTTTACTTTGTCAGTTAATCTTGGCATTTGATTTTGTACTCTTCAAGCTGCTTTTGTAAACTTTTCAAATCAGTGATTGATTTATTTGTTGATTGATAATCCTGGATATTTAACTGAACTGTATTTTGTACTTTGAGTTTTATAAAGAGATCTTTAGTTTGTCATATAGAGAACTCGACATCTCGATAAGTATAATGACTTATCGAGATCTCTTATTATTCTATAGTTGTTTTGACTTATCGAAGTCTCTGAGTTCTCTATAAGAGAATTAGGCTTGTCGAGGTCTCCAATCTTCATGTCTTCATTTTGGCTTATCGATATCTCTAAGTTCTCTAGTGAAGAAATGACTTGTCGATTTCTCAGAGATCTCTAGTGATAATTTGACTTATCGATATCTCAGAGATCTCTAGTGATATTTTGACTTGTCAATATCTCCAATCTTCATGTCTTCATTTTGGCTTGTCGATATCTCTGAGACTACTCTATAAGCTTTTCTTGACTTCTCGATAAGTCATTCTAGAGTTTTCGAATGACTTCTCTATAACACTTAATCTGTGACTTGTAGATTTCTTGACTTAGAATATTTTTCCAAAAACAGATTTATTCAAGTCCAAGATTCTTCACACTTTCCCTGAGCCATGATCTTCATGATCTTCTTCCAGAGTTTATGCTTAGGATTGAGACTGTTTACAAAAAAATACTCCAGTCTGATCTATTTACACTTTTACAGACTTAAGTGATATAATACAGAATGCAAACTTAGATTATCATACAACTTACTTAGATTTGTCAATTTGACTTAGTCTTGTTACAGTACAGGCATGTCTTGCACAACACTTCTTGACTGTGTTGTTGCCTCTGACTCAACAATCTTTAATGCATTCATTTCAACAAAAATATGTAATAATTTTGAGATACTATACTCAGAAGATCATGACATTATTTATGGACAATTTTTCTATATACAAATTTAGATCAAGATACGTGTCATTACGTGATTCAACGAAAATCTTATCAAAAATTTAAATTTATCCACAACCTTATCAAAAATCTAAAATATATAGCAATCTATTATTGGATATTATTTGTGTGACCATTAAATAATGGAGATGAATTTAAATTTATGATGTAAAATATAATTTTTTACTTGATGAATAGTAACCGATTAATTGATGGAGTTTTATGGGTGCATAAAAATCAACAAAAATAGTGGATTCATCGTAAATAGTAATCAACTCCATCAATTCAATCCATGAATTGATGAATCAATGAACTTCATGGGTGCATATGCTCTTAAGTAGATGTATTTTGAATAATCTTTCTGAATTTATACTAAAATATAATAACTGTAATGGAATATAATTTGATTCAACGGTAATCCCTTATTTTGGTTATTCAAAAATAAATAGTGTTATACACTAACTAAAGTACTAAATTGCTAAAATACAGTTTATAGTCTTCTTATCCTACTAAACTAGGTTTACTACCCAACTGATCCCGCTAAACTATGATCACCCCACAGTTTCTTACTAATTATTTTATTATTATTATTAATAATTTATAATTATAATATATAAATATAAATATATTAAAAGTAGAGAAATTAACAAAAATACAAATTATTCTAAGTTTTTTTGCGATTTTACTATTTTCTGATTTTTTTTGCAAAATACGGAATCAACCAAAATCAAACAGATAAGCCAACTAGTTCAATCGAATTTTTTTGGTTGTATTTGAGGTTGCATGCAGTTGTAAAAACCCGTTGAAGGTTCCATCCAGTTGATTTCAGTTGCAAAACTGCGTATTTTTGTAAAAAATAAATAAATTAAAAAATAGTAATTTTACGAAAAAGAAGTATTTTTGCAAAAGTTTTAAAAAAATGACAATATTTTTAGACTTATGTATTTTTCAAAAAATCTCCAAAAAGTATTACACAATTATTTAAATAAAATTTAAAAAATATTTAAATATTAATGGGTAAAAATTGATAAATCCCTTGTTGCCGTCCATTTTTCTCTCCGTATGGTGGCCTCGGCCGTTACCACTATCTACCTGGCATTATGTTCGGCAATATTATTATGTGGAAGTTTGGGTACATGACTGAAATTTCGATGAATCCCACGAGAGAAGAGAATAGTACATGATTTGCTGCCGCCTCACCCTAGGAGGGTGACCCTACTATACTGGCAAAATAAATTTATTCCTAGAGGACATCTAAATTTTAAATATCAGCATACATTTTCTCTTGCATCACTTGCAGTTGCACTGCTTACCTTACATAATAGGTTACAATATTGATTTGTAAATTAACATATTACTTATCTTTGAATTTACTATGAAGCTGGATGAAATTGGTGAGACCGGCAATATCCAAAAACTAAATCAACTGATTCAAAGAGATCCATCTATCCTGGAGCGTATTGATAAAATACCTTTCGTGGACACTCCGTTGCATAAAGCTGCAATTGCTGGAAACATTCTGTTCGCAATTGAAATGATGAGGCTTAGACCAACTTTTGCGCGAAAGCTGAATCCAGATGGATTTACCCCTATACAACTGGCAGTGCAATGTGATCATGACGCTCTAGTGATTTGTATGATAGATCTTGACCGAGAACTAGTACGCGTGCAAGGGACAGATTCCAACACTCCCTTGCATTGTGCGGCTGAGAAAGGAAACGTTGATCTTGTGGTTCAATTTTTGCTGGCTTGCCCTGAATCAATTCTTGATGTGAATGCCAGAAAAGAGAGTGCGCTGCATATTGCTGTTCTGCACAATCAACTTGACACTGTTAAGGTTATGTTGGAATGGTTAAAATTGCTTAATTCTGAATTTATATTGGGGTGGACTGATCGTGAAAGAAATTCTATCCTGCATGTAGCAGCCTCCAAAAACTACGTTCAAGTAAGTAGGTAACTCGTGGAAATTGTATTTAGGAATGTTGCACATGCATGGGTTTATTAATTTTGGTGGGTGTTTTACGAGCAAGCGAGCAATCTGACTATATACTAATTATGTAATTTGTACGTGAACAGATGGTGAAGATGTTGATTCCAAAGATGAATATATACGCAAGGAATTCAAGAGGCGAAAGAGCTTTAGACATTATCCAAGCTCAAACCATAAGCATGTTCCAAATTGATAAGAAAATGAAAATATTGCAATGGTGGATGAAGATAAAATCGTACAACAACTCAACACTTTACTATGACACTACCGACACTTCATCATTAAAAAAGTCATTGAAAAGTGGATTTCCATGGTACAAAAGATGGATACTAACTAACCATCGGTATATATCCCTCGTAAATAAAGATGGTATACAGGTAGTTGCTGTTCTTATAGCAACTGCTTCATATCAAGCCGTGCATTGGCTTCCAACAAATTTCGATATCAGATTTATATCTTTTGGCTCAATTTATTATCCTTTTTTAATCTTTCAATATTGCAATACAGCAGCTTTTGTTGCGGCTATGTCCCTGATTTATATGTTACTACCTCCAGGCATTTCATATCTCCTGCAATTGATTATTCCTATTATTGTATGCTACTTTGTTGGGATCTGTCTCTCTGATCTGGAAACGGGGCTATCTATGCTTTCACTTCTTTTATTTCTATGGCAATTATTGAGATACGGCAGATTGGACAGAAATGGCAAGAGGGAGAGGCACTTTTTATTGAAGCATGGTGCAAGATATAGTAAGGAACTAGAGATTAAAGGGTATCAATATCAGTAGTACCCACAGGTCAACGTATATTGGACATCGATCAGTGCTCTTAAATGTTAAAATTATGTAAACACTAACATGCAAAATACGTCATACTTATTTTGTTTCATTTTTTGTTCATTCATTGTCTAATCTCACTTATCCTACTTTTAAAAATTCATTTAGTTAATCTCTTCTCTTATTTGATTTTCATTTTTTATCATTGATTGATTATTTAACCTATTATTGACTTAGGTTTCATTCATAAATTAATGTAATATTAGCCTCAGAAAATGAAATACAACTAAGCTACTTATCGAAATTAGTTTAAACTCAAAAACATAAATGTCATAACATTTGGTCTAGTTTTGTTGATATAGGGTTGTTCACGAACCGAGTTCAGCCGAATTTTGATCGAATCGAACCGAGTTTTAATTTTTTTTCTGACGAACCGAGCCGAGCCGAGCTTTCTTAACGAACAAAAACCTGTGTTTGAGCTCGAGCTCGTTAACGAACGAGCCAAACACGAGCTTTTATTGAACAAAATCGAGTCGAGTCGAACCGAGCCGAACACGAGCTTTGTCCATCAAAACGAGCCGAGCCGAGCCGAGCTGAATTAAAAAATTCTGGTCAAAACACCGGTTGACTGTTAAAATAACAAACCAAATAATTTTATTTTTTTCTAAAAATTTTGTCATATCACTAAAATATATTGATCTTGACATCCGTACGGTTGGATCATTCATAAATATTTTTAAAAAAATCGAAACATTAATACGATACTAAACACTAATTACAAGTACAAGTCAAAATACCGGTTGACTGTTAAAATAACAAATCAAATACATTTATTTTTTTCTAAATTTTTTGTCATATCACTAAAATATATAGATCTTAACATCCGTACGGTTGGATCATCTATAAATATTTTTAAAAAAAATAAAACATGAATACGACACTAAACACTAGTTATAAGTATTGTTCAAACAAGTGGTTGATTGTCAAAATAACAAACAAAATAAATTTATTTTTTTCTAAAATTTTTATCATGTCACTAAAATATATAGATATTAACATCCGTACAGTTGGATCATTCATAAATATTTTTAAAAAAATTAAAACATTAATATGAGACTAAACACTAGTTCTAAGTATTGTTCAAACAATTGGTTGATTGTCAAAATAACAAACAAAATAAATTAATTTTTTTCTAAAATTTTTATCATGTCACTAAAATATATAGATATTAACATCCGTACGGTTGGATCATTCATAAATATTTTTAAAAAAATTGAAACATTAATAAGAGACTAAACACTAGTTCTAAGTACTGTTCAAACAATTGGTTGATTGTCAAAATAACAAACAAAATAAATTAATTTTTTTCTAAAATTTTTATCATGTCACTAAAATATATAGATATTAACATACGGTTGGATCATTCATAAATATTTTTTAAAAATTGAAACATTAATATGAGACTAAACACTAGTTACAAGTAAAGGTCAAAACACCTGTTGACTGTTAAAATAACAAATCAAATACATTTATTTTTTTCTAAAAAAATTGTCATATTACTAAAATATATAGATATTAACATCCGTACGGTTGGATCATTCATAAATATTTTTTAAAAAATCGAAACATTAATATGGGAGAAGTACTAGTCAAACTATTAGTTAACTGTTAAAATAGCAAATCAAATATATTTATTTTTTCTAAATTATTTATTATATCACTTAAATATATAGATCTTGACATCCGTACGGTTGGATAATTTATAAATAATTTTAAAAAATCGAAACACCAATCAGGAAATAAATACTAGTTACAAGTAGTAGTCAAATCACTTGTTAATTATTAAAATATCAAATTAAAAAATTAATTTTTAATATCTGAATTTTTTCAAATTACTGAAATATATATTTTGACATTCGTATAATGCAATAATTTAAAAATATTTATAAAAAATATGAATAAAAATCATAATAATTAAATATATAAAAAATAATTTTTTTTTTAATTTTTTTCGAGCCGAGCTCGAGCCGAACCGAGCTCGAGCCGAACATGCCAAAAGCTCGGCTCGAGCTCGTTTTCTTAACGAACACATTTTTGTGTTCGAGTTCAAGCTCGAGCCCTTAACGAACCGAGTTCTTAACGAGTCGAGCTCGAGCTTGTTTGCGAACGGCTCGGTTCGCGAACGGCTCTATGTTGATACATATAACAAACGTAGATTAGCTGGAGTTTCTAGCTGAGGCTATGCTGGCGAGCATACAAAGACTCATGCAACACTGCAGATAGCCTGCAAGGCAAACCATGCAACTATAATACCTACACTACTGCAGCAAAGATACAGACCAATGAAACACTTAAACAACAGAGTACCAGATGCCTAATTGGCAACAGACCTTAAACCTGACATTACTATCAGGAGCACCACTGCAGATTGCTCCTAAGATAAGCACAGTGAGTACTAATATATATCCTCCAGAGGGACATCACCTGGCCATTGTATATTATCCCTTAAACAACTCCTTTTGGGACACTTGTTGTAATGGCAAATTCAGGTTCACCACATCAGCAGCATCCTCCATATGAACCATCATTTGCGGACATTAAGGTAATTGGTAATATTGAAAATGGTGATACATCCAAGTGAGCTACACAAGCCATAAAGAAATTTAACCAGAATGAGTAATCTTGCTTTAGTTATGTCTGACCATATCCTTATGGAACTATAATGAACTACGATCTTATATTCAACAAATCCTTCTACTCAGATTTCGTCCATAACTTGTCTACACAGAAGCTATCGAATAGACTTGTAGCAGGGCTTATTTATTGTGCACGGGAAGTACTCCGTACTATTACAACCACAATTAAGAATACTTCATAATACTTTTACAAAACAATGAACTTCCCAATGAAGCAGGACTCTGGCACATAAAAAGACAGACCTCCAAGTTCTCCTTCGATAAGAACAAACAATAATACTCAAAATTATGTATGCAGAAAGATAAGGCTTTGAACTTAGTCGGCTCTGGATTGGCCAGCTCTTGAAGACAAAATGATGCCAACCAGAGGCGGATCTGGGGGGGGTCCAGGGGGGTCCCTGGCCCCCCCCGAGTTGGGGACTATTTTTGATTGCAAAACGACGTCGTTTTGAGTTTTTAATAAAATATATATATATATATAATATAATACTACGTCGTTTGCTGCATATATCAGAGGAGAAAACACATTCAATATCATTCTCCTCAATCTCCTGTGTTCTTCTTCATCTACAGACTACAAATACACTAACGCGATTGTAAATTCTTTCTTCTGCCTCCTGGACCCGGTGGTGATCTATCTTAATTTTTCGACAATCAAGATTCAAAGCTGCCATTATTAGTCCTCTGGCTCTGTCCACTAATATAAGGTAAAACCCCTAATTTCTAAATACCTAATTTTAATTTTATTTTATTTTTGAATCAGAAACTACAAATTCTTATTCTTATTTTAAAGGTCTTTAATCTTGATTCTTAGTGTTCATAGTTGGTTTTAGGATAAAAAGAATTGATTTGTAATGTAAAATACATAAAACTTGTTGCCTGAATATAATCAAAAGTTAGTTTACTAGATTAGTTTATTTGCAAATTAAAATTGTACACTTTTGTTGCAGAAAAGGACTTTGTGTAGATTGTTCTGTGACTTCTGCCATATCATATGGATAAATATATAATTCGAGATACAGGGAATGCCTCCGGTAGTGAGCCGCGTAATGTAAATATTGGCGAATCGAGCAGCAAAAGACCGCGTACGGAAATTAATGTTCCTTCTGATGATATTATAGGTGATCCAGCATTGCGCAAGCCCATCAATTCCTACGATCCAAGAATACGGGATGATGTGAGGCGAAAATATGTGTTAATAGGTCCTTGTCAGCCAATTACTCATACCTTTCCGAAAACTTTATGCGGGGACAAGGATAGATGTTTTCAAATTGAGTGGTATAATAATAGAGAGTGGTTGGAAATCATCCAGCATTTCCAGAATATGAAGTCACGAAGGGCAGATTTACCGCGTTTATGCAAAGATTGAATAGTGCCTCTGTTAGCCTCTCTTTTATGTAAGTACAAAGCATTTTAATTATAGTTTTAAAGCTGAATTGAAATCTGAATTTTAGTTTTGATATAGTAGTATAAATTAGGACCCCCCAGAAAAAAGTTTCTGCGTCCGCCACTGATGCCAACAATGAGACCATACAAGGCTAGAGCTTCAGCGAAAGTGAGAATAAGGATCATTCCAACAAAAAGCTTCGGCTGCTGTGCATTAGCCCTGCAAGGCACAATAAACTTTTGAGCACAAATCAATCAAAGCAAACCAGAAACCGTCTTCCCTTCCCCTGAATACCATACTAATTACTAAATCAGGTTTTTCTTCTACTCGCCACACCGGCTATCCCTGTCTCATGTTAAACAATAAGTGCAATTAATATCCTTTTGTGACTGCTACAAGTTTGTACAACGCGTAGTATGCACATAAGCTTACTTTGATACTAGTAACAAATTTATTCACCATTTTTCTAATTAACTATCCTTACTCTTTGCGGCGAGCTGCTGCTACTCATTCCCATTAATATCCACAAAGAATTAGATGTACGTACACATCACTAAGGATAATTTATTCACTTTGAAATCAAAAGAAAAATTACAGTACCTAACACCAGCATCACCAACAATTCCGATTGCCATACCAGCAGAAAGTCCAGCAAGACCACAAGCAAGCCCAGAGGAGAGATGCGCATATCCATCAAAAAGATAGTACGACTTCGCCTTGGGATTAATTCCTGTACTAATAATAACAGCAATAATCAAACCATAGATACGCAGCACACCAGCCATAACCACCGGCACAATTGACTTCATCACCAACTCCGGCCTCATCACTCCCATTGACCCCACTCCTACACCAGCCATAACCACCGACACAATTAACTTCATAACCAACTCCGGTCTCATCACAATTTCTTGGAAAATATTTTGTTATAAATTAATGTTAAACCAGGATATATAATATATTTAATTTTGGATCCTCCATTGCCGACTATATATGCCATATTGTTGCCTCCCTGGTTGCATATTGTTTGGCATTTACTATGTGCAAGGTTGTGTACATGTCTGAGATTTCAATAAGCAATTTGTTGCCGCCTCATCCTTCTATGCTGCAGAAAAATTTATTCTCAGGACATGTAATCTGATACATAAATATCTGCAAACCTTCTTTCTTCCTTCACACTCACACTGCTCACATTGCATGTAAATTAAATTTATCTGCAAATATTATAATTTTTCATTGAATACAAGTACTATAATGCTGGATGATGTTGCTGAGACGGGCAATGTCCAAAAACTATATCAATTGATTCGAAAAGATCCATTCATTCTAGAGCGTATTGATGAAGTACCTTTCATCAACACCCCTTTGCATAAAGCTGCAATGGCCGGAAACATGCTGTTCGCAATTGAAATGATGAGACTTAAACCAACTTTTGCGCGAAAGCTGAATCCAGATGGATTTACCCCTATACACCTGGCAGCGCAATGTGATCATGACGCTCTAGTGATTTGTATGATAGATCTTGACCGAGAACTAGTACGCGTGCAAGGGACAGATTCCAACACTCCCTTGCATTGTGCGGCTGAGAAAGGAAACGTTGATCTTGTGGTTGAATTTTTGCTGGCTTGTCCTGAATCAATTCTTGATGTTAATGCCAGAAAAGAGAGTGCCCTACATATTGCTGTTCTGCATAATCAAATAGACACTGTTAAGGTTATGTTGGAATGGTTAAAATTGTTAGATGCTGAATTTATATTGGGGTGGACAGATCGTGAAAGAAATTCTATTCTGCATATAGCAGCATCCAAAAACTACGTCGAAGTAAGTAATTCATCTCGTGGTAGCTTTATTTAATCAGAAATATTCATGCAAGCAATTTTGCATAGAGATTAATGATATACATTGATACAGATGGTAAGGATGTTAATTTCAAAGATGGACATATACGCTAGAAATTGGAGTGGGCAGAGTGCTCTAGACATTATCCAAGCTCAAAACCCAGACATGCTACAGATTGATAAGAAATTAAAAATCATGCATTGGGTGGTTAGTAAAAAATCTCATTACAATGTAACACTTTACTGTGATACAAACAATAATTCATCACTTGTGAGGTCCTTGAAAAAAGGATATCCATGGTACAAAAGGTGGATATTATCAAACCATCGACATATATCTTTGGTAGATAAAAACGGTGTGCTGGTAGTTGCTGTGCTTATTGCAACAACAACATATGAAGCTATGCTTTCCCTTCCAACAATTTTTGATTTTCATTTCATAAGTTTTGCAGCACAATACTTTTTTTTCATCTTCCAGTTTTTCAACACAATAGCTTTCGTTGCGGCCATGTCCTTGATTTATATACTACTGCCTCCTGGCATATCTTATGTGCTACAACTTATTATTCCCATTATCATATGCTACTTTGTTGGATTATGTCTCTCTTATCTACAGAGGGGACTCTTTATGTTTTCACTTCTCCTGTTTGTTTGGCAATTAGTAAGATTTGGCAGGCTGGATAGGGATGGCAGGAGGGAAAGACACTTGTTACTCAAGCACAGTACAAGTTTTGGCAAGGAATTAGAAAAGAAAGGCCATAAATATGTTTAAAGATTTTTGTTAAGATTTAAGTCTCCATTTTGTCAACCTCAATCTCAAGAAATAAGTCTCCTTTATCTTAACGTTATTCGCAGGTGTTTTCACTTTTATTTCAGTTTTACTTTTACATGATGTAGCTCAGACTTTACAGATTTTTTTTAATAGAAGTCACTATGGCAGCTTATCAAATTGTGTGACAATTCATACTACTACTATTATACACCCAAATTCAATTAAAATTTAGAAATTATGAAAAATACTAATTTTAAAAAAATAGATTTTAATAAATTTCTAAAAATATTTACAAAAATACGGTATAATTAAAATTAGGCTTATTAACCTTTTGGTCCCTGAAGTTTATGTGTTTGTCCTATCAGCCCCCGAATCATGTGGGCGTACCCATAAAACCCCAAGGTATGTACTTACATACCTTTTAGCCCCTAACCCGATATTATAGGAGAAACGTTACAAATCGGATGGGCAAAGCTGTCTTTTCACATCAAACCTGTGACATTTGATGTTTGATATACTCTTTCAACCCTAAACATTGTCCTTAATACAAAATTGAGAAATTTGAGAGCTGTTCTTGGAAATCACCGGCGATTAGGAACTCTCAGTCGTGGAATTCAATGGCGGGTAGTGATGAGAGCTCTGAAGGTACTTCTCTTTCCCTTATATTGGGTTTTAATTGTATGTATTGGTTATTTGTGATCTGTTTCTTTATGTATCAATTAGTGTATCAATTACTGTATCGATTATTAATGGTTAAGCTTTAAACTTTGATTATTAATGTATCGATGTGCGTTTAAGCTTGAATTTTGATAACCCAGTTGTTGTTTGTTTAAAATGGGATGCATGTATTGATTTGTTTAAAATGTGAGGTATAACATTTTTTTCTGTATTGAAGGTGAGGATGTTATAAGTATGTCTTTGTTTCATGGGGGAAAGTTAAAGAGATTTTCCAGGACTGAATATGTGGGGGGAAAAGTTACCGTTTATCATTTCCGGGACCTTAATGAACTTACTTTGGATAATCTTAGAGGGTGGACTATGGCATTAGGTTATGGTGGGCATAGTTCTCTGTATTATAGGCTGCCTAGGAGAGATTTGGAAGTTGGGTTAGTGTTAATACAAAATCAGCGTGATGTGAATTGTATGAGATCATATGCCTTAGATAATGATAACAAAATAGATGTTTATGTTCATCATTCCAATGAAGATGAATTAGTAGGAATTGAAGATGAAAATGTTAATGAGAGTGAAGGAGATGCTAGCAATGATGTAGGAGATTGGAGTGATGAAATTGATGATTATGACTTTGTGGATAGTGATTACTCCATGACAGATGATAACATGCTGTTTACTAACAATATTGATGAAGAAGTGGAGTGGGTAGGTAGACTTAGGCAGGGACTTGGCCTTAGTAAGGAAATAGTGGTGGAGAGGGAGTCTGAAAGTGAGGGAGACAGTGATGATCTTCAGAGCTTGCAAGGCAATGACAGTGATGAAGACAATCAAACTCAGAGAAGAAGGAAAGTTTTTCCAGTGTACAAAGAGACGGATGAGAGTTGGTTTGATATTCAAAAATCACACAGAAGCCAAAGAGGTAATTATGAAGCATTCTGCTAGTGAGGGTAGGATGATCAAGTTTGTGAAAAGTGATAGAAGGAGGGTAAGGGCTGTGTGCAAAGCACCATGTCCTTGGATATTAGTTGCTTCACTCAACTTTGATAAAAGCATGCAAATAAAAAAGTGAGACCAGGTACAATTTTTAACTGTTACAATGCACCTTTTTAATACACTATTTTCTGTGTTTATTAGTTTATTCAATCCCCTGTCCTTTGCAGACCATACATGTGCCAGAGAGCAAGTTGGGTTGCCCCTAATAAATTATGGGTATTTAGCTAAAAAATACCTTCCTGAGTTCAGAATAAATCCCAACTGGCCAATTAAGGCCTTTGGCAAGACTGTCTTGAAAGATTTGCAAATTGAGTTCAAGGACCACATTTTGAGAAAAGCTAGGAGAAAGTGCATGAGGATCATTAATGGCACCCTTGAGGAACAGTTTGAGAAACTGTGGGATTATAAATCTGAGTTACTCAAGAGAAATCCCAACTCCACAGTTGAGATTGATTTAGACCCAGGTACTACTTCTTCATTTGTTTAATTATTAATTTTTTTTGTTAGATTAAGTGTCAATTAATACAAGATCTATGTATTGATTCCATTTCTGCAGTTAATGACGGGACCTTCAGAAGGATGTATATTTGCTTAGGTGGGTTGAAACTTGGATTTAAGCTTGGTTGCAGGAAGGTTCTTGGATTTGATGGCTGCCATTTAAAGTCAGCATACAAAGGTCAGTTGCTATGTGTTGTAGGAGTAGATGGTAATAATTGTATGTACCCTCTAGCATATGTCTTGGTTGAAGCTGAGAGACTTGATTCTTGGAGTTGGTTCTTGGCCTTAGTTGCTACAGATTTAAACATAGGTTCTGGGGAGGGTTGGACATTTATTAGTGATAGACAGATTGGACTGTTGAATGTAGTAGATGAAATGTTACCCTTGGCTGAGCATAGGTATTGTGTTAGGCATATGCATAACAACTTCAAGGGTAAGTTTGGAGGCAGAGCCTTGAAAGATAGATTGTGGAGTTGTGCTAGGGCTTCAAATGTGGAAGCATTTGAAACCAACATGAACTACATGAAAGAGGAGAGTGAGGGTGCTTGGAAGTGGTTGACAGAAGTCCCTTTCCATCACTGGAGTAGAGCTCATTTCAGGACTGACAGCAAGTGTGACATTCTATTCAATAACATGTGTGAAAGTTTTAATAGGTGCATACTTAGGGCTAGAGAGCAGGGTGTTTTAGTCATGCTAGAGATGATAAGGGAGTATCTCATGAGGAGGTTGCAAAACAAGAGGGATGAAATAGAAGGTTGGGGTCCAAATAAACTAACACCTAAGACATTGAAGCTTCTTGATAAATACAAGAAATGGAGTGGAGGTTGCTACTCCACTTATGCAGGATATAATGAATTTGAGGTCACAACTGTAAATGGATCTAAGTATGCAGTCCACATTGGTGACAGAACATGTGGATGCAGGAGGTGGGACCTCAGTGGCATACCATGTCACCATGCCATAAGTTGCATAAATAGGTTGGGGAAAAATGTGGAGGATTATGTGGATCCAGTTTATTCAGTGGAGAGGTATGAAAAAACATATTCTGGAATTATTTTCCCTATGAATGGACACAGTTCCTGGGAAAAACACAATATTTTTATGAGACCCCCCACAGTGGAGAAACAACCAGGAAGGCCAACAAAGAAGAGAAGGCCTGAGATGCCAGATCTCATTGAGAAAGAACATAATGGAGTTAGAATTTTGAGCAGGACTACTCAAGCAAGTGTGAGGTAATGAATGAAAAACTCTTGCAAAACTGAAGTTCTAATGTGTTTGCACATTATGTTTACTAATTTCTATTTGAACACTTGTAGGTGTGGTGAGTGTCACCAAGTGGGACATAACAGGAGGACATGTCCCAAACTACATCCTCAAACTGAAGCTCCAATTGAACCTAACCCCTTGGTTGATGTAAATCCAACTGATGAAGAAGAAATTCAAGAAACCTACAATCAAATTGAAGGCAGAGGACTTGATGAGCACAATGAGATGCTCTTGGATTTTCCTGATGAAGGGCCACCAATGACACAACTAAGCCAAACTGTAGATGATGAGGATGATGCACCTATAGCTGTTGCTGCAAGAAGGATTCAAAAATTGAAAGTCAGAAGGTTGGGACTAACAACTACTACTGACTCCCCTATCATGGTTGCTGCTAGGAAAATTCAAAAACTGAAAGAAAAGCAGAAGGGTGGCACTGAAAAGGTCATGGATGTAACTGTGAAGAATGTAACAGACAAGGGTAAGGAGATAATGCTTGAGAGTGAAGAAGAGGCCACCAGAAAGAAGATTAAAAAATAAATGCAAGACAAGATTGATCAAGGGAGGTAACCTGTTGAGAGGTGAACATTGGAGGAAGTAATCTTAAAAGAAAGACCCCAGCTGCTGTTGCTACAGATTTGGCACCAAGAAGGAGTAATAGGTTGTACATCAAAACAACCTTTGGGAGGTTCAAAAACACAGAAGACACTCCAGTTTGTCTTGATGAGGATCCATCTACAAAGGTTAACACACCAGTTGAGCATAACTCATACACTGGTCCAATGAAATTTGGGAAACAGGTACCACCAGTGAAGCAATACAAAACAATTGTTGGAAAAACAGAACTCAAATCTGCACCTTTTTTATCTCATGGTAGAAGTGTAATCACACCTGGAGCTCTGGCAGAAGCACTACAAAAGATAAAGAATGACAAAAAACCAGCAGGCCCTTCAGCAACTAAGGAAAAAAAAGATCCATGAGGAACCTATATTATTGGAAATCTATGTAATGTTATGCACTTTGTTTTGCAGTTTAGACTTTATTTTGCTTTGAACTTGTTAAATTCTGAATCAATTTGTTGTTTTTGAACTTGTTAAATTATGCAGTAATGAAAGTACTTTGTTTTGCAAATATTTTCATTTCATTCCTTATTGCTTCTCATTACATAGATGCCAAAAGTAGTACATAGTCATACATGGTACTCATTATTCACTACTACAAAGCTTCACTTAGGTAATTCATATCCTTTCGGCATCGACTCCATTTCATTGTTCAGCACTACGAACACCCACACTAATAATATCATGACTACATAATACAAAATAGGGCTTCTCTTATTCCCTTTCTTTTCAACAGCAGCCTCATGTTTGCCCAAATCATCTTCTAGCTTATCTATTTTTCTCAGCAGCCCAGGAATAATCATTCTTGACCTTTGGCACATAGGAGGATCAAACCATAAATGAAAGTTGCATGAATTTCTCCGATCCTCCTACAATTTCATAAAGATTTATGATTATCCTTAACCCATATATAAGAAATTGATATTTACATCGATACTTACCATGAAACGGAAACAACCCTAGAATTGCCTTCCCGGATTTGCGTCCGTCCAAGAAGTTCTTAGCACTGCTACTCTTCCACACCAACAATTAGGTTCCATTTTCTTTACTCCTTTAATAAAACATCAGCTAATACACACATATTTGTATACATATATAAACACAGGGGCTATGAGGTTTGGCGGGAGAGTTCTCTTCATTTTGGAGGGAATGCCAATAGGAAAAGACAGCTTTGCCCATCCAATTTGTAACGTTTCTACTATAATATCGGGTTAGGGGCTAAAAGGTATGTAAGTACATACCTTGGGGTTTTACGGGTACGCTCACAGAATTCGGGGGCTGATAGGTACAAACACATAAACTTATGGAGCCAAAAGGTTAATAAGCCTTAAAATTAACCAATTAGTTGTATCAAGTTTTTTTTAGTATTTGAAATTGCACGTAGTTGAAGAAACGCATCAAGATTGGATCTAATTGTATCAAATTGCATAAAATTGTATTTTTGCTAAAAAAGAAAGTTGAAAAGTATTATTTTTGCAAATAAAACATTATTTTTGTAAAAAATTAAGAAAGTAATAGTATTTCTACAAAATTATTTTTGAATTTAGGTCTTTTTCAAAAAAATCCTAAAATTTAAGTCAAATTTATATATATTATATAATTAAAAAAATTAAGAAAATCATATTATTTCAGAATACATCTAATCTATTTTATTATATAACTTTTAATAATTTTAACCAAAAAATGATTAATTTTATTGATCAAATATAAACTGTAAATAATTATCTAGGGACAGAGTAGTTTACAAAACAATGCCGAAAATACATTACTTTTTGTTTAAAGTCGAATTACGCATATCGGATACTCAAAATTTTAAAATCAGTAAACTAGTATATATTATTTTTTTGATTTTGATAAAATACGGATCGTACAAATGCATATTTATAAAAAGCAGAAACTGTATGCAGGAAAGTAATATGTACTAATATTTTGGGTAATATTTCCGTCAAGAACATTTTGAGCGATTATCCCTTTTGGTTGCTATTTAATTTTTCACCCGTAGTTTATTGTTGTTCTTTCAGCAATCAGTTATATTTTCGAAAGTTGAATTTACAATTCTTGATTCGAAACAATATACTATAGACAAATTCAAGAATAAGGTACAAGAACGTTCATCTTTTTGTCATTCCAATTATTTACCCCCCATGTCACTCCGCCGGCGATTCAATCTAGCCACCGTGACACGCTCTCTCTCCACCATCTCCTCCGCCGCAGACCCATTTCTGAGCCACCCATCTCACACCTATCTCTCCTCCATAAAATCCAAAGACCAGCTCTTAAAATCCTACACTGTTTCTCCCCCTATTAAACCCTGGCCTCAAAATCTCTACCCTAAACGTCTCGTCTCCATCATCTCTTCTCAGCAAAATGTCGATCTTGCCCTCCAAATCTTTCACCACGCTGGTAATTATCATCCCCATTTTTACCATAATTATGATACTTATCTTGCTATTATTACTAAGCTTGCTCGAGCTCGAGCTTTTCCAGAAATGGAGAATTTACTTTTAGATTTAAAGAAATTGGGTGTTAAGTGTGGGGAGAATTTGTTTATTATTGTTATTCGAAATTACGGGATTGCGAGTAGGCCTAAGCAGGCTCTTGAGATGTTTTTGAGGATTAAGGAGTTTGGTGTTGAGACGTCGGTGAGGTCGTTTAATACGTTGTTGAATGCTTTGATTCAGAATAAACAGTTTAAGTTAGTTCATTTGTTGTTTAAGAATTGTAAGAAGAAGTTTAATGTGGTTCCGAATGTGTTTACTTGTAATATTTTGTTGAAGGGTTTTTGTAAGAGTGGTGATGTTGAGGGTGCGGTTAAAGTGCTTGATGAGATGCCGGGGATGGGAATGGTTCCGAATGTGGTGACTTATACGACGATTTTAGGGGGGTTTGTGTCGAGAGGGGATATGGTTGGGGCGAAGAAGGTGTTTGATGAGATTATTGATCGAGGGTGGATTCCAGATTCGACTACGTATACGATTTTGATGGATGGGTTTTGTAAGACGGGGAAGTTGACTGATGCGGTTAAGGTGATGGATGAAATGGAGGAGAACGGGGTTGAACCGAATGATGTGACATATGGAGTGATGATTGAAGCGTTTTGTTTGAATAAGAAATCAGGGGAAGCGGGTAATTTGCTCGAGGATATGCTCGAAAAGAAGTATGTTCCCGAATCAGTGTTGTGTTGTAAATTAATAGATCTTTTGTGTGAGGAAGGGAAGGTTGAGGATGCTTGTGAATTGTGGAAGAAGCTGTTGAGAAAGAATGTTACACCTGACAATGCAATATCGAGTACACTTATATATTGGCTTTGTAAGAAAGATAAAATTTTGGAAGCAAAGAAGTTATTTGATGAGTTTGAGAAGAGTTCCTTTCCTAGTGTCTTGACTTATAATACACTCATTGCGGGGATGTGTGAGAAGGGAGAATTGTGTGAGGCCGGGAGGTTGTGGGATGACATGGTGGAGAAAGGATGTAGTCCCAATTCATTTACTTATAATATGCTAATCAAAGGATTTTGTAAAGTTGGTAAAGCCAAGGATGGTATTAGAATACTGGAGGAAATGTTGGAAAAAGATTGTTTGCCGAATAAATCGACTTACTCTATTCTAGTTGAAGGACTTTATAACTCTGGACAGGAAGCAGAAGTTTCTCGGGTACTTGCTATTGCTGCTTCAAGTGTACAAGGAATTGATATAGACACTTGGGAAATTATTGTAAGCAAGTCATTTTCTAATTTTGATTGGAAGGAAGAGGTTATTGATAGGTTATTGTTAGAATACAATACTGATATGTCCATCACTAATGGTTGAAGTGTAACTTTCAAACTTTTCTGCTGGCATTTTATTGCTAGTTCTTGTTTTCTTTAGCTGTGAATAATTTGAGAACAAAGAGCTTCATATTAGCTTCTTAAGTGATCTGGATTATTAAGGTACTGTTGGAGAAACCTTAAAATTGTTCTAGTTTTCTGGGAAGCTTCTGCATCATTTTTAAACTATTCTCAGCATGTGCCATGCTTCTGAATTTTACAAGGTCTAACATGAGTATAGACCCAATAGAGCACAGAGTTGGAGAAGATGTAGAAGAACGGAGAGGGACAAAATGGAGAAGAACGGAGAGGGACAAAATGCAGATGTTGTTCACATCTTGAGTCGAGCACTACCTGGACCAAATTTAGATAACAATTGGCCAGTGAAATCTTTTATGTTGGCAAAACTCTAGACATCTTTGATTACTTACATTTTAGAATTATGTATTTGTTTTCTTTTGCAATGTATTTTGCTTATCTATTGAATATAAAATACTGCAACAAGCAGTTTCTGGTGAAACATTTATTCATTAGAAAAAGTCTTTAATACCCCTGCTGTGTAATTATGTATGCTATGCAACCCTTCCATTACAGTTAACTCTGCAACGCTCACAAGTCGCAGCAGAGTGTACATACATCACAATCTGCCAAAGAGATTTTTGTAATTGTATCAAATATGGATTGACCCTCTGGCACTATGTGTTTGGTAAGTGATTTTAATAGAACTCGAACATAATTATTATGATTTCTCTGTGAAATTTGTGTGGAACAGGAGTACAGGACGGAACATTGAGTGAACAAAGAAATACTGCATCAATTTCATATATTTGCGATCCTTCGATGTTAATGGAGCATGCAGATAAGTTTTTTTTATTTTTTTATTAGGAATAAATTTTTGTGATAATAGTTGCATCAATACACTGCAATCCTGCAACATGTAAATAACCCTATTGCCTATAACCCTGCCATTGTGACCCTTCCCTTTCTCATGCTCCTGCTTCACTTCTCCGAATGTAGTTACCTATGTTCATTTACGTTATTGTACCCTTTCTTTTTTATATACAAATAGGATCTAAAACTTCGCTTCCCCGTTCCTAATATTCACCCATATTTTAGTTGGCATTTGTTCCTTGTGGAAGGAACTGAACAAGTTTTGGCACATTACATTATGCTTGTGCTTATATTGTATTATGTTACATTACGTTACATACATATATTGCCACACTGGCTGGGCTTTTTGGAATGCCTCTTTTTGGGGCAATTTCCATCGATTATTCTTTAGCATCCATTTCGGTTGATAGGAGGGCAAATCCTGGTAATTTAATTTTTGAATTATTAATTAGGAGATAGGACTAATTGTCATTATCTTATTGTTCACAGGAGAGGATCACAGGTGTCATCTAGAACACTTAAGACAATTTATAGCGTATGAAAAATCTGACTTCGCTTCTCGGTCACTGTTTTTCGTGATTCATTCTTCCAGTTGTTTTATATTTTGCCCTTTAATTATTTAAATTCTGTTTTAATTTTCACTTGGATACATAGTAATGAATTTTTGTTATGATAAGTATCTAGCTCTCTGCCTACCGGGGAAAACAGATAAGGTTATTTTTAAGAATGAGACAAGGTGCATGTGCTCACCAACAAGGTGCTTGATTTAGAGTGACGTTTTTAAAATTACTAGCTCAGGAACAGAAATTAGATCACGGAAACATATCCGTTAAGCCCCTGACATTAAAGAAATGTTGATGTCTTTGCCTGATTTAACATTCTTAGGCTAAGTTAATATTTTGCACATGCCAATGGCAGAAGGATTTAAGTTAATTGCTTCTATGATATAGATAATTTATCTACTTTGGCTCATTATATCATCAGGGCTAAAGATTGTAGTGAGTTATCATAATAATATATCAAACACATCTATTATGTATTCAACTATAATGTAATTTAACCAGCTACATTTGTTTGCTCTACTTACTGGTAATTTTCATATTAACTCATTCTATATTAATGAATATGGTGTGTTTGAAGCATGAGGCCTCGTCATCTTCATATTCCACTTAGTGTCAGAGGCTACTTCACAAAATAATAAATTTAATTAGCTGCGATAATTACAGTTATAATGGTTAACACCAATCCATCTCTTTTGGACAAATTTGTATGTAGTCGTGGTGCAAGTGTCTAACTGTGTTCAGAATTCGAATTTAGAGCCAAATACTTTCTTTAGTTCGATGTGATATGTCTTCAAGCGTTTGACTTAATGATTGCTTCAGTTTCTGAGCAGTGAGGATTATATGAAGCAAAAGGCAGCTGCAAATGGGATTAGCAAGTGTATGACCTTGAAATTATAATTTGTATTAGTGTATGTTGTTATTGTTTTGCTCCTTTAGAAATACGTGGGTTGATTATAGGATATTGATTGTAACTTTTTATTTGCTTGATGTGATATGTACGCTCTTTTAATTCATTTTTCTATTTTTCATTGCTCACTATTTAGTATTAATTAGAGGTCCATGTTTACCTTCTTTTTCAGGTTTAGGTATTCAGTGAGAACATGAATAGGCATTTTGCTTATTATTTTTTTTCATTTCTCACTATAAAATAGAGGTCTATGTTTTCCCTATCTTTTCAGGTTTAGGTGTCAAATGACAACATTAATAGACATATGAGTTGCAGATGACGATTGTTTCTGAGGAGAATTAGAAGTCACAATCCTAGGAAGGTACGAAATGAATCGCTCTTTAAATTTAATTTTCTTTTTTCATTGCTCGCTATTAAATAAGGTTTTATGTTTACTGTCTTTTCCAGGTTTAGGTACTCAGTGACAACATGAATAAACATTTCAGTTGCAGAGGTGAATTATTTCTATAGGAGGAATAATACGAGTCACGATCCTTGAAGATACGAAGTTAATTGTGTCTCATTGCTGCTTTTGCACGCATTCTAACTTGGTTATGTAAGTTTTGTCAAGATTTAGAATATGACGATGTTTTTTTATTTCTGGAAACAGCCTTCATGCCCTTCTATAGCAGGTTTGCCACTTGAGTCATATTTTAGATTACCGTAGGTTTTCTCGTCTATTAAAGTACACAAACAAAAGATCGCCCTCCAAACTCCATTCACCTTGTTGCTAGTGCACATAACACATCCTATTGCGGGCACCCTGCAGATAGTAGTATTTCCATATAGGTGTCTGCATTTCCTTTTCTTTTCTGGTCTTTGTTGCAGGAGAGGATATCTGTTACCAACTTCCACCTCTGAATTACCTGATAGTTGAGGACTAGCTGGGACAAGGTTTTTAAACCAATCAGTCTGGAATCTGGGAGGAAAGGCTCTGCTGCCATTGTTGGCAAGTCTGTAGAAACAGCTGAATTTGAGTCGACACCCAGAATGAATCGATATGCCACTTTGCTTACTGTTACAGTCTCAGTCTTTGTCTGCCTCAACTTTTGGATGGCACGAGAGTCATAGTATTAGCTTATAGTAGAGCAGTAAAAACTAAAATAGAACTTTCAACTAATTAGAAAAGAAAGAATTACAAAACAAAAGCAATTAATCAGCAAAAAAAGAGTACAAAGAAATAAGGAATGACAAATAAGAAGAGGAACCAGTGTGAAGGATGTGTTTGAGGTTAGTATTATAACCAACCAGACAATTATAGCATATATGTACCAGATGCATATTCGTTTTAATGGTGCAGAGAAAGAAGATTACATTGAAGGACCAATAGGAAGAGAAACCACTGTGAAGGATTCTGGAGGTTAACTACCCAGACAGTTGAATATATTTGTTCAAAATGTACATTCTTCTGTGTCTGTGTTTTCACTATGTACATATACTACTTGTATATTATAAATTGCAGGAGAGGTGACAAACAAGAAATCAACATTTGCTTACAAAAAAAAATTATGTTTAAAAATATATCTGTAATATTCACAAACAGGGAGCGGTAGACTTGTGTTTTAACACATGGTAATTTCAGTGACCAGAATTCACATAAACTGATGTCAATGGAAGTTTCTACAGCAGCGCTTTTACCCGGAAAGCAGTGTTTCCAGCTATCTCTACAGCAGTATAGCCAGTATTGGCAAACCTGTTCACCCAGCCAGTATCGCCAGCATTGGCAAACCTGTTCACCCAGCCTGAAATCAAAGCTAATCAGGATTGTGCACATAGTGAATTTCCGGAATATCTGGTCCCAAGATTCTTGGACCCTTATGTGTACAGTATCTAAAGAGATCAATCTGACTACTGTGGCTAATTGTGCATATCTACCAGGTACTTATTTTTATTATTTTTTTCTGTGTTTAATGCAAAAGGTCATTTAACTATTGAAAGATAGATGTTGTGGTGGTCGTGATAAGTTTCCCCCCCTTTGACGTCTTCTTATGTCTCATATATGCAACTCACTCTTCGAAATTCATATAACTGCTGCAAATTTTTTCCATTTTTGGAATTTTAGCCTACATTTTTCTGAAACAAATCAACGTGATCAAAGATAATCTCTTCTCCCTGCTTTGAAGCATCAAGTACTTTCAAGTAACCTATTCATTCAAATGAGTCACCTTATGCATAGCACCTTAAGAATCTAGTTTAATGACATGTATGATGTATCTACATGTTTATTGTTCATAATTGTGCTTCTATCTTCTGCTTCACTTTTATTAAGCTCAGAATGCATTCATCCCCCTAGCGGTCCGAACAGTTAAAGAGAAAAAATATTTTTATTATGTAATTCGTACTGTGCACTTGAAGCTTGTAATAACTCTATCATACATCACAATAGTCTAATGCTGAATTTTGTTTGGAGTATCTTGGTGCAGACGAGACTACAAAGTGCTATAGTGTGCCTAATACCATGCAGAAACCTCTCCTGTGGAACTCACGAACTGTAAACTTTATAAATGTAGTTGTAGGAAGACTGTCATAAGGGCAACTCCAAGAGTGGAAGGAGTTTTTGGCCTCAATCTTGGTCTAAATTTGGACCGAGGCAACTCTCTATTCCAACAGTTCGGTCTAAATTTTGGCCCAAATTTATATATCAATATTTTATTCTTTCAACTATTAATATATTGTTATTTTAATGTGTTGATATTAATTCACATATCTGTTAATTCAATTGGATGCGGAATGAATAAAATAATCTTAATTTCAAACTTAATAAATTTATTAAATTAGAAAAACATTACACTTAAACAAGAAAAGTGAAGAAAAATTAATATTATATTTAATTAACTAAAAGAAAAGTAACAAATATTAAACTACTCCAAATTAGTATATTGTTCCCACAAATGCTCGATTAATGAATTTCCAAAAGCAATATGAACTTCTTTATTTTTAATGTATTATTAATTTAAATTAAAACAATTCATGGTGTTTAATATATTTTTTGTTAAATAACTATTATATATATAAGTGAAAATTAAAAAAAAATAAAATTAAAAACTACTTAATATATATAAATAATAACATTCAATTAACAAATTAACGAATATATAAAACATAAAAAGATAATATTTTATTATTAAAAAGATTTAGGCCGGTGAATAGTGTCGGCCTAAATTTAGGCTGGCACTATTCACTGGCCTAAATTGGAACGGGGCAGTAGACCACTCTTGGTTAGATTTGGACCGAAATCGGTCCAAATTTAGGCCAATAGGCCACTCTTGGAGATGGCTGGCCTAATGGCAAACTTTCATAGTCATAGATTTGTTATTTTGATGGTATTGACATTTATCTTATGCTTGCAATTTATACATGCAGTGTTCTGATTGTGATTTTTTTATATTTTTTCTGTCTGCAGATGGTATTTTGAAGATGCAGATCGCAACTGGGATACATTTGACAGGAAATTGTGGGGACATATATACGACTTCATTAAACTTGCTGAAGAAAGGTATTACATAAATAATTAGGTGTGTTTTTTAGCTTTAGGCTTTGTTGAATTTGTTAAGTTTCATTTATTATAGAAGGAAATCTGCTTACAATGGCTTAGGGGCATACTAGAGAGCTGAATGAATTTAGAGGATATGCCTCGAATAGAAAGATCAATGTAAAAGAAAAAGAGAAAAGATTCGACTTGTCTAGGATTGACAAAATAGATAGATTTTGAGACATATAGCCAAATTATAATAATTCTGGATATGTTTGATGATCCTAATAAATATGACGGTCTCTGCTTTATATCGTCCGGGATAAGAGCAGCAAGAATATTAGGTGAAAAAAGCAGGTTTTAAGCTGTTCTTTGGTATAATAAAAGCGACAGGCTTAAAATTATGTAGCGATTTAATTATGTCATCTGTTTTGAAACAAAATAAAATAAAGCATTAGGTTCAAATTGGAGAGTAATTTAATATTCCATTTGATAGTGTCAGACTTCTTACAGTTACCTGGTTTAATTACAGTGGAAGTCATCGTATAATTAGATTTACAAATAAAATGCATGATATTTAATTGAGAAATTAGCAGTAGATTAGTGATGATTTTCGGTTTAGGGAGACATATTTGTTCCTTCCTATATGGACTGACTAAAGGTGTTCAGTTGATCTTCACCATTTTTTTGACAATACTCTGCATATGAATATATGATACACCTGACACCTCTTTTTTCTTATGAATATTTTTTTGCAGTCCATCGACACTTGTTTCGTGCCCTGAGGTATGTGCTCCTTTTTCTTTAATTGGTACTACTTATTTAAATTTGTCAATTATATCTTGAAGACACTCTTCGAGAATCAAGAAGTTACTTTATGCATTACACTAACTACAGAAGAGTCAGAAACACTTAAGAAAGAAATATGTGTACCTTGAGATGCCTTGCATCACTTAAAACACTGATGTAACATTTGTTTTCCTCACTTTTCTATAACAGGGTGATCGAAATGCAGGAAATCCTCGAACAACAGCTTGCTGAGGAAGCAGCTGAAGCTGTAATAGGTGGTGCAATGGCATCCGTTGCTAATCCTCACAGAACTCCCAAGTACATGGCCTCTGTCATATACTTATAACTCTTTCAGATATTACCTTAATTGAACTTTCCGCTATCATATGTATATGCCACTCTGCCCTTCTTTTGAATTGAAATGTTCCTGGTTATATTAGCTGCATGCGTGGACTTCCACGTATTTGAATTTTTGGTCATCCATTGATACAGATGGCAAGTGTTCTGTAATATTTTTATTATTATAAACAATTGTAATTACAAATGCAAATATCACCTATAAATATCTGAAGGTTTGAATTTTTGATCAACCCTTGATACATTATAAGTGTTTTAATATTTTTATCATAACCAATCGTAATTACAAAGACAAATAATATCGAAAAAACTCTTTTTTAGAGCATGCCCGTCCCTTCCACGGGCTAAGAAGCTAGTTGTAATGTATGCCTGCCATTAATCTATTTGTTACAATAATCGCTGATTTAGTTGTGTGTATTTAATTGAATAACACTTGTGTTGGCATTTTCATTGTATGTAAATAATCTTATACTTTCGACTAAGATTGCAGAAGCGTTATGGCATCAAGTCCTGAAGCCAAACAAGTAGCTAGTAAAGGTTACGGTACTATTGTCAATAATAGAAAGGTAAATGTTGGGGCTGCTATCCTTGTTAAGTTATTGTTGAAACTTATAGAAGAGAGTGGTTGGAGAGCTGAAAGAAGTCGATTGAAATCCAGTGCTTCTGGATAGCTTGAAAAAAATTGTTTGTTGCATGAAAGCTCGACCACATATTGAGTCTCGGGTCAGATTGTTAAGGAAACAATATTGAAGAGACGTGTGATCCAAATTATAGCAGATATTGCTAGAATGAATTGGAAAAGTCCATTGAGTAGTTCTGCGGATTGGTTGAAGGTAATTTTAATCTGTCTCCATTAAATTCGAACAGGTTCCTTTAGAAAGCTGGTAGGGGTTGTGACAATTTAGCCAGAGTAGGAATTACATATTTAAAGTGATAAATAGTAAAACCTTTGTTTTTCTGCATAATAGTAAATTTCAGGTTGTTCACTAATTAATTAATTTTTTTATGCTAAATTGTTCACTAATTAATTTGTAGAGCTCATATGTAGATTATTGACCAACATAAAAATAAATTCATCGGTATTGTTACATTCTTCACAAAACGAAATACAACTAAGCTACTAATAGAAATTAATTTAAACTCAAACCGTAAATGCCATAACATTTGGTCATCAACTAAAAGTATTACTCGCAAGTGTATCTTCTAACTTAGTTCCAAGAAATTTCAAGTTACCCAAGTAACTACATAATTGAAAAACCAAATGAGACATTACTAGGGGGAGCACCACTGCAAATTGCTACTAAGATAAGCATAGTGACTGCTAATCTATATCCTCCAATGGGACATCACCAGCGAAAAGGAATTCGTCATTGTAGACTATCCCTTCCTTGAAGAACTCCTCTTGGAACACTTCTTGCATTTGCAACTCCAGGTTCACCACACCAGCATCCTCCTCCATTTGAACCATGTTTTGCTGAATTCCTGGCCCAACCCCAGTTCATTATCTCGGTCCTAAGGCCATCTCACCATGAACCAAATCTTGAGGAGTCCAATGACATATGTACACTATGCTAAATACATTTGTCTTAAGGACCTGATTACCATTAAAATTCTTCATCTCCCAGTCCCCTTTAGAGATTATAACTTACCGACTACCATTTTTCACCTCATTAATCTTTCTTTTGCTCGCCAGTCTGCCATCGTATTATAAGGTGCATATAGTCTTCACAGTAAATTTGACAAGAATTAAGCAATCAAATATTTGGTAGAAAATTTGCTAACATGGTTCCCGTCTTTCCGGACATTAAGGCGACACATGGTTCCCGTCCTTCCGGACATTGAGGGAATTGGTTATATTGAAGGTGATAATACATCTAGGAGAGCTACACAAGCCATAATAGAATTCAACCAGAATGAGAAATATTGCTTTTGTTATGTCTGGCCATATGCTTATGGAACTATCATGAACTACAATTTTATATTCAAAAATCCTTCGACTCAGGTTTCGTTCATAACTTGTCGACACAGTAGCTATTGAATAGATTGTAGCAGGGCTTATTTATTGTGCACGGGAATTACTCCCTACTATTACAATCACAATCAAGAATATCTTTATATTACCGTTACAAAACAATGACTTCCCAATGAAGCAGGACTCTGGCACACAAAAAGACAGACCTCCAAGTTCTCCTTCGATAAGAACAAACAATATTACTCAAACTTATGTATGCAGAAAGAAAAGGCTTTGAACTTAGTCGGCTCTGGATTGGCCAGCTCTTGAAGACAAAATGATGCCAACAATGAGACCATACAAGGCTAGAGCTTCAGCGAAAATGAGAATAAGGATCATTCCAACAAAAAGCTTCGGCTGCTGTGCATTAGCCCTGCAAGGCACAATAAACTTTTGAGCACAAATCAATCAAAGCAAACCAGAAACCGTCTTCCCTTCCCCTAAATACCATACTAATTACTAAATCAGGTTTTTCTTCTACTCGCCACACCGGCTATTCCTGTCTCATGTTAAACAATAAGTGCAATTAATATCCTTTTGTGACTGCTACAAGTTTGTACAACGCGTAGTATGCACATAAGCTTACTTTGATACTAGTAACAAATTTATTCACCATTTTTCTAATTAACTATCCTTACTCTTTGCGGCGAGCTGCTGCTACTCATTCCCATTAATATCCACAAAGAATTAGATGTACGTACACATCACTAAGGATAATTTATTCACTTTGAAATCAAAAGAAAAATTACAGTACCTAACACCAGCATCACCAACAATTCCGATTGCCATACCAGCAGAAAGTCCAGCAAGACCACAAGCAAGCCCAGAGGAGAGATGCGCATATCCATCAAAAAGATAGTAAGACTTCGCCTTGGGATTAATTCCTGTACTAATAATAACAGCAATAATCAAACCATAGATACCCAGCACACCAGCCATAACCACCGGCACAATTGACTTCATCACCAACTCCGGTCTCATCACTCCCATTGACGCCACTCCTACACCACTCTTAGCTGTACCGTACGCTGCCCCCATACCTAAACCAATAACAATCCAATACAAGCATAAAAAAACAGAAAATACAAAAACCCTTCAAAATGAGTATATAAGAGACAATATATGATACATCAAACTGAATTTTGTCTTTTATTGTCCAATACACGACATCTTTACAACTAGAATTCTTACACATCCATTCTATTACAACTTAAAATCATAGATGCATACAAACATATATACACTAACCCTATTCAGGTCAAATCCAAATAATAATCGGAAAAGTGTGACAACTTCTAAACATAAACACAATAAGCAAAAACAATACAAACTAACAACATGGTTACATTTAAATTAAATAACAAAATCAAGATCCAAACAATAAAACCAAAAAATAATCAGAAAAAACGTAAAAAAAATAAATAATCAGAGAATTACATACATGAGAAAACTAAGGCAGCAGCAGCGCCAAGGAATCCAAAGAAGGGGGCAGTTTCATCACCGCTGAATGCTGTTGACATCTCTTTTCTTCTTAGTGGAAGCTGATTTACAAACTGGGGTGAGTATAAATTGATTGGATCTGAGGAGAGGAGGAGAACTAACAATTATATGATATTGTTTTTAGGAAAAAATGACAAAAATACCTCTTTTTTTAGAGTTTGTCACAAAAATACCTCTTTTTAAAATTTTAGCCAAAAATACCCGTCTAATACGCATTTTTCAGTTGGGTATACTAATATGCATTTTAAAAATGAGTAATTCGTATTAAAAAAAATTGAAAAAAAAAATAAAAAATAAGATACGCATTCACAAAATGCGTATCACCCATTTGATTATGGTGATACGCATTTGTGACATGCGTATCACATGTTCTTCTCTTTTTTTTTATTTTTTTTTTAATTTTTTTTAATTTTTTATGTAATACCTATTTTTCAGATGTGTAATAGATTTACCCATTACTAAAATGCGTATTAGAAGGGTATTTTTGGCCATAAACTCCAAAAAATGGTATTCTTGTTACAACTTCTAAAAAAAAGTTATTTTTGGCCATCACCCTGTTTTTAGCTATTATTTATTTGTTCTTTTTATTTAGGTTTTTTTAAATATATCTAAATTTTACAATTTTTTTACAAAAAATGCTATCATTTGTAAAAATATTTGTAAAAATATGTTCTACAATTTTGTAACCATTTTACAACCTCGTCTGCATCTTGAATTTTAAAAAATATTTGCGAAAATACATTTTGCAAACATAATTTGTAACCGAAAATGCAGCATGTAATGTAACTCGAAATGCAACTAAAAACAGTTGCACAATTTGAAATAAATGCAATATATTATGCAATACGTATTTTTGTAAATATTTTCAGAATAAAATAGTCTTATTGCAAAAAAAATCAGGAATTTATAAAGTTGCAAATATTTTTTACAAAAAAATATATTTTTGATAAATGTCCTTTTATTTATTCTTATAATATTATTATATTAGTGTTATGGATAAAAAACTAATATATATAATTGTTGTATTTATTACTAAGGAACGTGAGTTTCGAGACTCGATTTGACTGCTCTTGTGTTTCGTGACTCAATCTGCCTTAACAAGATGCCTACGTACCTTGCTGATTGTCAATGATCAAGTCAAAAAACGTAGTTCTTATTTGTGGGGTGAGCCCCCTTATATAGATGTGGGGGTCCTTGAATTGGACTTGGTGTAGGAGACTTGGTGGGCAAGTCTCATAATTAGAATGGACTTTGGAGTCCTAGATAGTAGGAAACTGATTCCTTATCCTTTTAGGTCCCCTTGAGGCCAATCTACAAGGATTTATATCCCCATTAGGACTTATCTTAATAACTGTTTTTCTCCCTTATTTATTAATTACGAAATTAATAAATAATCAGGGTTTTTGGGCTTTCTTTGTTCCATCAGGCCTGATCTGGTCCATCAGGCCTGATCAACATGTTAACCTTTCTGGTCTGAATGTCATACATCTTCTTATTGGGCCTAGCAGCCCATACTTTGTACAATTAATGCAATATTTAATTATTCAATCAGGATTTATTTATCCCTATCATTTGCCCCCCAACTTTTGGGAAACATTGATTAGGTTTCGCAGAAGTTAAAATCTATTCATTCCCTTACAGGGTTTTGTTTTTGCGTAAAGTGTGGAGCGACCTACACGTTTACAACGATTTATTTTTTTCTTTAATTCTAGGATTTTTCCCTAAATTTCTGGGATTTATCTTTTACTTCCTGGATTTTTCCCTTAATTTCTGGGATTTATCCTTAATTTTCAGGAATCTTCCCTAATTTTCTGGGATTTATCCTTAATTTTCTGGATTTTTCCCTAATTTTCTGGGATTTATCCTTAATTTTCAGGAATTTTCCCTAATTTTCCGGGATTTATCCTTAATTTTCTGGATCTTTCCCTAATTTTTCCGGGATTTATCCTTAATTTTCTGGATTTTTCCTTGGGATTTATCCTTATTTTTCTGCCTTAAAATCGACCAGGATGTATACAAAATCGATCAGGATGTATACAAAATCGATCAGGATGTATACAAAATCGATCAGGATTCCTGACCGATTTTGATCAGGATCCTGATCGAACTAGCTCAGGAAGTAACATTATGGTCGATTGGATCTTCGATCAGGACCTACGCAGAATCGATCAGAATTCCTGATCGATTTCGATCAGGATTCTGATCGAACTAGCCTCCAAAAGTGACATTCTAGTCGACTGAAACATGGGCAGAATCGACCAGAATTCTGATCGATTTCGATCAGGATTCTGATCGAACTGGGTGGCTCTCTACCGTTCTGATCGAATGAAATATCGATCTGGATCCTCTTTGGTGTCGATCAGGACTCTGATCGAACTTAGGGGATTTCTTCCCTCATGTTCGAATGAGATATCGATCAGGATCCTTTATTGCGTCGATCAGGACTCTCATCGAACTTAGGGGATTTCTTCCCTCCTGTTCGAATGAGATATCGATCAGGATCCTTTTTTGCGTCGATCAGGACTCTGATCGAACTTAATAGGTTTCTTCCCTTTTGATCGATTGAAGTATCGATCAGGATTTTCTTCTTTGTCGATCAGGACTCCGATCGACCCATCTTAAGATTTTGGTCGATTTTTTACCCTTCATTTTCCATGGGAGTTTCTAGATTGTTCCTGACATTTCTTGTAGATGGGCTTTTAGGTTGGGCCTGGCTAAATGGGCCTAAAAACGCCTCGTATTCCGAGCTTTTCGCCTATATAAGTGTAGTGTGAAGTGAGAATCCTCACTTCACTTCACACTTCTCATATTTTCTCTCACAATTTTCTCTAGAGTTCTCCCTTTGAGAAGACGATTTCCGGCAACCACAGCCACCGCAGCTCCACCATTCTCAAGTTTTTCTGGGTTTCAAGCATTCAATCGAAGCAAACCAATGGCGGATCGTGACTTGGCTCGTTTGCAGAAGATGAATGTTTCTAAGAGAGGTATAAACATTCAAATTCAATCTCCATATACTTCCCTACTTGATATGATTAACTTTAGAGGTGATGAATATCCCTCTCTATCTGAGTTAGATTCGTATAATCATGGTAACACCTTTCATGAGTTAGATGGTAGAATCGAGTCCATGAACACCCTGTACAGACTTCCACCCCACCTTAGGATTACTCCAGCCGCCCCTGGGGATAGGACATGTAACTGGGAGGGGGATACTTTGTTTATCTATCGAGGAGCCCTGACCGCGAGTCTTAGGTTCTCATTCCATGAATTTATTCCTCGCTTACTTGCCGATGTACAAATCAACCCTTGTCAACTCCCTCCTAACGCTTGGAGGAACATTATCTGTTTTATGGTCCTTTGTCTTAGAAACAATTTTCCTCTTTCCGTAGCTGTCTTTAGGAAAGTTTTCCAATTCTATAATAGCTCCATGAGTCAACCAGGTTGGGTTTTAATTCGTCAACAGCCCAAAATCCCTCATATCTTTGATAGTAATTCCATAGTTGAGAACAACCCCAAATGGAGGGACGAGTTTGTGAGGCTGACCTGGGTCGGGGGTGATTGGGCCACACTCTTCCGTAGGCCCTTTTGCAAAGTGTCAGATGGGAGTCCAGGTAGCATCAGATTATCTGATGAGGAGGAGGTGGCCTACCAAGCCTTAATTTCAGATGATGGGAAAACAGACACCTGGACCCTCTTAGAGGAGTTTTCCTTGAAGAAAGTTGGTCTCTCTCAGGCCAGTGATAAGGGTAAATTTATAACTGGATAACCATTTTTCCTTCCCTTTAATTGTAACATTTTATCTCCTGCAATTTAATATTCTTTCTATCTTTCTTTTTCAGCTTGCGAGGCCATCAATAATGTCAACAGGCCCAAGGAAGGGGAGTCAGGCCGCCAGAAGAGGGCCAAGCTAAACAGGGACCCTAGGAGCAAGCCTGATGGTCCTTCTTTCCTTAAGCCCCACGTCCCGGTGGTTGAGCTGGGGATGATGTGGATCCTCCACTTAAGGCGCATTCCTTCAGGCCTAACTGGGGCTTCAGGAGGAGCGATACGGTGGTTGGATCCACCAAACATGCTAAGGATTGGTCGTACCATTCCATCACTCCCCACGATTTTACTGACATTGTTACGGGGAGTGATATCGAGACTATTGAGCTTCTGGGTTCTCAAGCCCAAGCTGCGGTAACTTTCTTTTTTCTTCTCTTTTTTTTCTTTGAATTCCAACTTTCTCTTATTTCAACGAGCTTGTGTTAACTCATATTTCTTTGCAGAGTAACACCTACTTCCAGGCGGCCCTCCACCAGGCTAGGTCCTGGAAGGGTAACTCTGATGAGTTTGAGAAGGAGATGAAGAAATGGGAGGAGAGAGCCAAGGTCATGGAGAAGAAGCTGGACACGAAGAAGGAGGAGCTGGCTAAGGCTCATTCCGAGCTGGTGAAACTTAGGAGGGATAAGGATAAGCTCATCGATGACTACATGGATTATGACAAGTTTAAGAATCTCATGGAGATTCATGATGAGGGTCTTTATTCCCTACAGTTTACTCAGGGATGGGATGCGACCGTAAAGGCGGTTTCTGAGAGGCATCTGGGCTTAGTCGACCCTAAGGACTTTATAAGTCCTGAGCAGACTGAGACGGAGGACATCATAGATGCCCTATTCAACTCCCCTCAGCCAGATGATCGCATCTTGGATCCTAACACTGCTTCTCCTCCCGCTTCTCCTGCGAAGGATGCTGAAGGTGCTGATAAGGAGCAAGAGAATGAAGGCTCCCGCATGGAGGAGTAGTTTTTTCATTTTGTAATTTTATCCTAAACTTATGTGTGGACTTTTGTTTGTATCAAAACTTATTACCCTCAGGGGTTATTTTATATGCTACTTTCCTTATTCGCATCTCTCTCCTTTATTTTTCCGATACATTAATATGCATTCATACTTGATTTAATTGGCCACACAACTCAAACATCCATAGGTTGAAATAATTTCAAACTCTTTAATATGAAGTCTGGTTTTCCAAAACCTTACATAGCAAGGGTTCGACCCTCGATAATATAAATTCTACTGGAATATAAAATCCTACGCAAGCAAAGCTTCAAGGTGCTTTTAAACCTACTTGTCATTATGACAAGTGAGAATCGTACTTCGATTATCTTACACGTAGTAAACCTTCAGGTTTTGTGCGTGCCAGGTTCTCGGGACTTCAAAACCATCCATAGTCTCCAGCTTGTAGGTTCCTCTACCCTGAACGCTCTTGACTCTGTACGGCCCTTCCCAATTTGGGGCAAGTTTTCCTTTCTGTCCTACACCAGAAGCTTCCACTTTCCTTAATACCAAATCTCCTTGCTTGAAGAATCTTTCTTTAACCCTTAGGTTGTAATAAAACGAAGCTTTTTTCTGGTATTCCACTATCTTTGCATGCGCCTCATCTCGCACTTCATCAATTAGGTCCAGGGCTAACCTCTGCCCCTCCTCGTTTTCTTCTGCATTGAAATCCTGAATCCTTGGAGAGGAATGTGATATCTCCACAGGAACTACTGCTTCTGCCCCATATGCCAACATGAAGGGCGTCGCTCCTGTCGTGACTCTACAGGTAGTCCTATAGGCCCATAATATGGGAAGTATCTCATCCACCCAATTATTTCTTGACTTCTCGATCCTCTTTTTTAGTCCATCCAGGATTATTCGATTTGCTACTTCCGCTTGCCTATTGGCTTGTGGGTGAGCCACAGAGGTGAACCGTAACTCAATTTTATTTTCTTCACAATACTTCTTGAATTCCTCATTGTTGAATTGTGTTCCATTGTCAGTGACGAGGATACGGGGAATTCCATATCGGCACATAATGTTTTCCCACGAGAATTATGCAACCTGCTTAGTTGTGATCTTGGCCAAGGGTTTGGCTTCAATCCACTTGGTGAAATAATCAATGGCTACAATCAGAAATTTCCTTTGTGCCGTGGCCATGGGAAAAGGCCCCAAAATATCCATTCCCCACATAGCAAAAGGAATGGGCGAGTTGATAGAGGTCAACATCTCGGGGGGTTGTCTAACAACAGGTGCATGCTTCTGACAGCGGTCACATTTCTTCACATATTCTTTGGCATCAGCCATTATTCCTGGCCAATAAAAGCCTAAACGAGTTATCTTATGAGCCAAAGCCCTGCCCCCAAGTGTTGTCCACAAATGCCTTCATGCACTTCTTCAAGAGCCAAGCGTGCCTCATCAGGCCTGAGGCACCTTAAATAAGGAACCACGAAAGATCTTTTGTACAGAATCCCATCTATTAAAGAGTACCTTAGTGCCCGAACAATTAACTTCCGTGCTTCAGTTGCATCGCTTGGTAACCAACCGGTTTGAATGTGAGCCTTAATGGGATCAATCCATGACGTCCCCAGGCCTATAGGAGCCACAAGCTTAACATCTATGCTTCATGTCTTCAAAACACGGAAGTACATAACGCATCTGCCTTAGCATTTTCTTCCCTTGGAATGTGCTCAACATGACATTCATTAAATTGGGTCATCACAGCCCTTACTAGGCGGACATACTTAGCCATCGTATCATCCCTTGCCTCAAATTCTCCCTTTACCTGGGATATAACCAGCTTCGAGTCTCCACGGACCTTTAAGTTTTTGACTCTAAGTGTTCCAGCTAGGCCAAGGCCAGCTTTCAGGGCTTCATATTCTGCCTCATTGTTTGTGGTTGGGAAGTCTAGCTTCATAGCATACTCAATTAAGAACCCATCAGGGCTTTGCAAAACCAACCCTGCTCCACTGGAATTTGTTTTTGATGCTCCATCAAAATAGAGAACCCAATATTCTTTCTCCTTATCATCCTTCTCTTTGTTCCCATTATCGATTCCCTTGTCTTGTGGTATGGTATCCTCCTGCCCCCCGACTTCTTGGTTGGGTATGGTACACTCCACCACGAAGTCAGCTAGTGCCTGGGCTTTTATTGCCGTCCGCGGCTTATACTTGAGATCGAACTCTCCCAGCTCTATTGCCCACTTAATCAATCTCCCACTTGCCTTGGGACTGTGAATGATATTCCTCAGTGGCTAATTTGTTAGCACCTCAATCTGATGAGCCTGAAAGTAAGAACGCAGCTTTCTCGAAGCCATTACCAAGGCTAGAGCAAATTTCTCAATAGTTGAATAATTTAATTCGGCACCATACAGAATTTTGCTGACATAATATACGGGTTTCTGGACTTTCAGTTCCTCCTTGACCAATACCGCGCTCAAGGCACTCTCTGAAACAGCCAAGTACAAGAATAAAACTTCACTCAAAACTGGCTTGGCCAATAACGGGGCCTGCGCCATATATTGCTTCAGTTCTTCGAAAGCCTTCTGATTTTCTTCGCTCCATACAAAGTCCTTAATATTTTTTAATGACTTAAAGAATGATAGGCACTTGTCTCCTGACTTGGAGATGAATCGTCCCAGCGCTGTAACCCTTCCTGTGAGCTTCTGAACATCCTTGACAGTTTTTGGTGGTTCCATGTCCAGGATTGCCTTTATTTTATCGGGGTTAGCCTTAATTCCTCTCTTTGAGACCATCAATCCCAAGAATTTTCCAGATCCTACCCCGAAAGCACACTTTGTAGGATTCAACATCATCTTGTGGTGCCTCAGGACCTCAAAAGCTTCCCTCAAATGGGTTATATGATCAGTCTTTACTAGACTCTTGACTAACATGTCATCAACATAGACTTCCATAGTCTTAGCAATAAGATCCTTAAAAATTTTATTTACCAACCTTTGATAGGTGGCTCCTGCATTCTTAAGACCAAATGCCATAACAAGATAACAATAAACACCAAAGTCAGTGATGAATGATACCTTTGGAATGTCATCTTTGTGCATCTTAATCTGATTGTATCCGCTAAATCCATCCATGAAACTCAGCATCTCATGCCCAGCAGTGGCATCAATCAAAGTATCAATCCTTGGCAACGGAAAACAGTCTTTAGGGCATGCGTCATTCAGGTCAGTGAAGTCTATACACATCCTCCACTTTCCATTAGCCTTTTTCACCATTATCGGGTTTGCTAACTATTCCGGAAATTGAATCTCCTCAATGAAACCAGCCTCTAAGAGCTTTTCTACTTCCTGTTTTATTGCTCCTTGTCTTTCCGGGGCAAAATTTCTTTTCTTTTATTTCACTATCTTCCGGCTTGGATCCACGTTTAACTTGTGAGTAATCAGCTCAGGGTCTATGCCTGGCATATCGGCTGCTGACCATGCAAACACATCACTATTTTCTTGCAAAAATTTCACCAACTTCCCTCTAAGGGGCTCCTCTAGTGTGGCTCCAATGAAAGTCATCCTCTTAGAATGCTCGGGGTCTAAAGGAATCGAAACCAAGACTTCTGCTGGCTTTCCTCTCTTCTAATCATTTTCTCGGACATCCATATCTTCAATAGGAAGAACCTGCCCCCGGCTCCATCTGCCCTCAAAGAGGCCACATAACAACTTCTAGCCATTTTTTGATCTCCTCTCTCTTCTCCAATCCCGTTCCAGGTGGGAAACTTCATGACTGAATGATAGGAAGAAGGGACTGCCTTGAAGGCATGTATCCCTGTTCTTCCCATGATGGCATTATAAGTTGAACTAGCTTTTACCACCACAAAGTCCAACATCTGCGTTGCTTGCCTTGGTTCCGTACCTATGGTGGTTGGCAACTTGATTATCCCTTCTACAGGACATTCTACTCAAGCAAATCCATATATCGGCATGTCAGTTGGTGTTAACTGGGAGTCGTTATACCCCATCCTTAGAAAGGCGTCATGGAGCCAGATATCCACAGAAGCACCATTATCCACAAGGACCCTCTTGACCGGGCTATTTCCTATTATCGGTGTTATGACCAGCGGGTCATCATGAGGAAACTTCACACCCTCTAGGTCAGAATCATCAAAAGCCAATGTTACTTCTGTCCTGGCCCTCTTCGGGGCTTCTCCAATAATATGCATAACCTCTCTAGTATATGCCTTTCTAGAATTTTTGGACAATCCAGCAGCAGTTGGACCTCCAAAGATCGTGTTTATCACAGGCCCTCGAGGTCTCGGCCCTCCATAAATGGTGTTTATAACTGGTCCTCTAGGCTGGGGGTTTCGCCCCTGATCGTCTTGGTCCCTCCTACGATCCTCAAAGTTCTTCCTTTCATTATTATTCCTGTCCCCTCCTTCTCCAGTGTATTTGTTCAATCTTCCTTTTCGAATGAGGAACTCAATTTCATCTTTCAGCTGCCTACACTCATCGGTGTCGTGACCAATATCTTTGTGAAATCTGCAATATTTGCTTTTGTCTAGCTTGGCAGGATCAGCCTTCAGGGGCTTAGGCCAACGAATATCTCGATCTTTCTCGATTTCCATCAAGATCTGGCTTCTAGGAGCATTCAGCTTAGCGTATTCGGTGAACTTTTGCCCAGGTCCTCCCTTCTTGGGGGTTGAATCAGGGTTTTGCTCGGTTCTAGGATACTTGTCCTTAGCGATATACTCCAGATCAGTTTTTTGCTTCTTGCCTCCAGTGGGCTCATTACTTACTACGGTCTTCCTCATGCTTTCTTCAACATTGATATACTTCCCTGCCCTCTCCTGGAGCTGCAACATGCTTTCAAGGGGGCGTTTGGCCAAGGACATCTTAAAAAACTCATCCCTAGTTCCTTGTTGCAGCACTATCATGGCTACCTTATCATCAAGGTCTGGGACTTTTAAAGTCTCCTTTGTGAAACAATTCAGGTAATCTCTCAAGGATTCCTTTGCTCCCTGCACAATGCTCATAAGAGATGCAGAACTTTTCTCATGAACTCTTCCACTGATGAATTGCTTAATAAAAACCTGGCTTAATTCCCTGAACGACCCAATAGAGTTTGGGGGCAAGCGACTGTACCATCTTTGAGCCATACCTGACAGGGTTTGAGGGAAAACCCGACACTTTATAACATCATTCACGGGTTGCAACAACAGTGCATTAGAGAATGTCCTAACATGATTAGCGGGATCTCCCGTGCCATCATAGGCTTTGATAGTGGGCATCTTGAATTTCCTTGAGATATGGGCATTCATTATCTCTTCTGTGAAATGTGGAGTTGGATCATCAGGATCTCCAAGGGGAAGGAGATTACTTGGATCAGTTCTTGGGACGACAACCCTTTTTCGTACCGGACCATCCAGGTCTATGACAGGAGGAGGATTTCTCCCCCTAGGAGGTATCTGGGGTCTGGTGGCCTGGTGAGCTTCCAAGTCACGCCTCAGCCTTTGGATCTCAGCCTCATATGCCCTGATCCTCTCCTGCACTTCTTGGGGATTCGCCCCTTGGGTGCTTTGAGGGCGTTGCCTTCCATCAGCCATCGGCTCTTTGCCAGGATGCCTCCTTCTTGGGGCCACTTCATCATCCGAAGATTCGGAGTCTCTTTCAGTGTAAGGACCAGAAAATTCCCGATCCTCGGGGATAGGAGCCAAACCTCTTATATAGGGGGGCGATTGCCCTCGTGCTTCACTTCGCCCAGCATATCCACTTCCTCCAACCTCGGGGTAAAGGGGCATCCCATAAAGGGGGTTAGTAGTAACAACAGTTGAATACCCGACGGGTCGAGAATTCACAGGTATATGTACTTGTTGAACTTGAGGATTCGTACCTTGAATATTCAGGAGAGTCGTCCCTTGTGGCTGAGGTTGAGTTGCCCCTACCTGGGCTTCCGCTTGAGTAGATGCATAAGTTGAGTGGGGAGGTATCTCTACGGTGGATGAAATCACCTGGGTTGTCCCTGATGGTGTTCCTTCCTCCAGAGCTCTGATTGTTCTCCGTGTTCTCGCCATGGTTGTTATTGTTCGATTTTCCCACAGACGGCGCCAAATGTTATGGATAAAAAACTAATATATATAATTGCTGTATTTATTACTAAGGAACGTGAGCTTCGAGGCTCGATTTGACTGCTCTTGTGTTTCGTGACTCAATCTGTCTTAACAAGATGCCTACGTACCTTGTTGATTGCCAAGGATCAAGCCAAAAAACGTAGTTCTTATTTGTGGGGTGAGGCCCCTTATATAGATGTGGGGGTCCTTGAATTGGACTTGGTGTAGGAGACTTGGTGGGCAAGTCTCATAATTAGAATGGACTTTGGAGTCCTAGATAGTAGGAAACTGATTCCTTATCCTTTTAGGTCCCCTTGAGGCCAATCTACAAGGATTTATATCCCCATTAGGACTTATCTTAATAACTGTTTTTCTCCCTTATTTATTAATTACGAAATTAATAAATAATCAGGGTTTTTGGGCTTTCTTTGTTCCATCAGGCCTAATCTGGTCCATCAGGCCTGATCAACATGTTAACCTTTCTGGTCTGAATGTCATACATCTTCTTATTGGGCCTAGCAGCCCATACTTTGTACAATTAATGCAATATTTAATTATTCAATCAAGATTTATTTATCCCTATTAATTAGAAAAATTAATTATTTTATTTTTTTAAGTGTCGATTTCTAGTCGTCTATTGTGAGATTATATATCAGTAAATATTTTCATGCTTGATATTTTTTTTAAAAAAATCACATATTTATAACTAAAATAGTTTATGAACTCTCGCGTGTAAAAATCGGTGTTTGTTTTTTATTTTTCATATTTTTTATAAATTATAATGTAGAATTTGAAAGATAAAAGAATTTATATTTTAAAGGGATATTTCTGTATATCTTGACGTTTTTATGGTAAAATATAAGTAGTAAATAAATTTAGTTAAGTGAAAAATTTTTAATGCATAGATAATTGTAATTTTCTAATATTCAGGTCTTGGCAAAAAGAAAATTATTAGAAGTGTTGGTATGTAATCTATACTATTATATTAAAAACGAAATATTTGAAATTTTGGTTGTTGGTCCTTAATCACGTTTATTTTTGTAACTCCAAATCTGTAATTATATTTAACATAAAACACTCTTTTATATATATATTAATATCACAATGTAATTATAAAAATACATCTATCTATAATATCTATGTGTCTATCTATCTATACTATTATATTAAAAATGATATATTGAAAATTTGGTTGTTGGTCCTTGGTCACTTTTATTTTGACAACTTTATATTTAAGATAACACATTCTTCTTAATATACTAATACTGACAATATAATTATATAAATACAAATAGAATTAAATATGTATAATGGTTTCTAGCCGGAACAAAATAATATATACTGTTGACCTAGCCAAAAAAATTATGCTATTGAGCCGGTGTAAAACAAAATAATTAAATATTTATAACGGTCTCTTGCTAGAAAAAAATATATACTAATAACCCAGGTCAAAATAATTATATTATTAAACTAATCTAAAGCAAGATTAAAATTAGAATAATTGGTTATTAGGTATGACAGTCGGGGATAAAATAAATAATATACATTATTCATATGGGTTTAAACAATAATATACTACTAACCCGGGTTAAAATTAAAAATAAAAAATTAAATATTATTAGTTGATTGGTTGTATCGATCTAAAACACAATAATAAATATAACTAGTGTGGTTCAAAATAATATATAGTAGTCGTCGGGCTAAAACTAAATACAACTAATTCGTAGTCGTATGGGCTAAAACTAAATAAAACTAATCCGTTGGTTAATATAATAATATATATTACCCATCTCGGCTAAAACTAAATAATATCAACCTGAACTAAAATATCATTAAAAACAAACTAAATATAATTACTTGAATTTGGTTGATATAAAAGACTTATATAACGAAAGGTTTTCCTCCATGTCTACAATATGCATATTATTTTATAAAAATAAAACTAAAGACCATACTCTTTTCTTAAAACAAAACTAGATATTATTCGTTCATTTGTATGATAGGGTCGAATAAACACAAAATTATATATACTGTCATCCGAGCTAAAATAAATTTATATAGTTAATCTAAGATAAAAATTGATACCAAAAATAATTAGACCAGCTAAATATATAAATAAATAAATAAATATATATATATACACTTTTATTAGGGCTAAAAATTTTGTATAGTATATCCGAGTTTAAATAGATTATATTAAAATTTAAATATACTTACTTGGATTTTGTCGATATAATGTGTTTAGACTCAAACAAAATAATGTGGACAATTGAAAGCTAAAACAAGGTTAAAATCGAATTAAAGATGATTATCACTATTGATTATGTTAAAATACTAAAATAAAATAATTAATAAAATATAACAAATTTATATAATAGAATATTAAAATTAAAAAAATATAATTACATGTATTTAAAACAACCGTACATCGCACGAGTTTTAAGCTAATATTTATTGCAAATGAATATCGAAAAAATAGTTAAAGATGACCCCGCAAAAATAACGAGAGCGGATTAAAATGTCATATTTAATTATTGGCTATTCACTTAATGCTAGCTAATGAATAGAATATAGAGATAACTTAATTAAAAAGCTAAAATTGATTAGACATTCAAAAATATTAAGAGGAAAAATTAAAATATTAATTCTAAATATAAAAATTTAAATAAAATAGATTCTTTATTCAATAAATAAAATATCCACTAAAGTCAAAGTATCGGTCAAATTTATTAAATCAAAACCATAAGATCGGAGTCGCGGCTCCACAAATCCGATAAATAAATGTCTAACAGATAACTTAAACTAGGGGTGTAATAAAGACGACTCGACACTGTCAGACTCGGCTCAAACTTGATTAAAATAGTTCGGGCTCGAGCTCGAACTCGACCGAACCTTTAATATCAAGTTCGAAGTTCGACTCGTAAGAAGTTCGGTAGGCTCGAGTTCGAATCCAAAACTCGAATTAATTTCACTAAATATTATGGAAAACCAGAAATATGATCGATTTGGCTCGATTTCAATTCGATAAATAATAAAATAATATATAAAAAATATTAAATATTTATGTAAAAATTAAAAATAAAAGAGATTTGAAAAGGCTCGCGAACCTTACAAACCGAGTAATTTAAATCTCGAGTTCGGCTTGGTTAAAGTTCGAAAAGTTCGAGCTCGGCTCGATTAGTTCCGAGCCGCATTTGAATTTTTTACGAGCAGAACTCGATTAGTTCACGAATAGTTTGGCTCGTTTATACCGCTATTATAAATAGCTCCTTATAAAATTTTCTGATTGAAAGTGTGATAATTCAAATTTTTGAGGCTTTCTAAAACGATAAATGAATAATAATCCTGACGATCAAGGAAAAATATTTGAGCCCACACTATATTGGAGTATGTAAATTGAGTTTCCGAGTTGATATTATAATTTTACATACCAAATGAGTGTATGTAAAAGCTGTTAGTTCTCGAAGAAAACCAATATTTTAAAACGACTTTATTTACGAACTATCGAGTAATACGAGAATCACATTACGATCAAGGATTTAAAATCCTACGAATAAAACCCAAATACAAGATTATAAAATATAAGGATGCGTAATAAGGGATTACCCCGCAAATCGCTTACGAGAATTTACCACGATTACGAGGAAGCGACCAAGTAAGTACGTAAGTGAATGAATAAACAAAATAAACCCATACAAATTCCCATGCAAACCATGCAAACCAATTAGTACAAAATGCAACCAAGAATTGCTGATCAAATAGTACATATCCAAGAAGCATAGTAACTTGATTAGGGTGAATAGTAGAAGAGATGGGTATTGTACTTCCTAGCTTGTAGGCTTGGAAATTAAGGTCATAGTTTATGATTTATACAAGTAATATATTTATCTACATTCCACAAAACTCAACCAACACACCACAGGCACACAAGCAAGCAAGCATTTCTCTCTCCTTCCCCCATTTCCTTTCCATTCGGCCCTTCAAGAAAAACAAGGGAAAGAAAATTCAAATCTCCAGCTCTCGCCACGGATACTGTAATAACTCGAATTTTTGAGACCTTGTAAAACGTTTAATAAATAGTAACCCTGACGGACGGGAAAAACTTTTGAGCCCACACTATGTAGTACATGAGAAAATGAGTTTCGGAGTTGATATTATGATTATACGTACCAAATGAGTGTATGTAAACGCTATTAGTTTTCGAAGAAAACGAACTTTGAAAAATGACCATATTTACGACTCATCGAGTAATTTCGGGAATCCCAATATAAGTACAAGATTAAAACCCTACGGATTTATATCCAAGTATGATAATTCAAAACATAAGGAATAAATGCGAAAGGAATTACATCGCGAACCATTTACGAGTAAGTATTACGAAAACGTTTAAGCGACGGAGCGAACGCGTAAACGATTAAATAAACGTAACGCACTAACTAACCATGGTAAGAAAGTAACCATGGTTACTTTATCAAATAGTGAGCTAGATATAGGATGATCAACCAAGGCTAATGGAATAGTAAGCTAAGGAAGCTAAGCAACTGGCTTAGCTTGTAATCTACCACAAGCTAGTAGATTTGTCCATGGATTTGGCAACAAGAATAAACCTAGGATCCAAAACTAGAGAATATCAAATCAATATAAGATATCACCAACATATTTTCCAAGAAGCAACCAAGGAAGCAAGCATAAAACTCTCTCCCCACTTCTTCATCAAGCCATTCGGATATTTTCCAAAAACCAAGGAATTCAAAATCAAATCTCCAAGTTCTAGCCATGGATAAATCCTCCCATTAATTCTCAAGCTTCCTAACAACCAAACTAAGGTAAGATAATTCTTTGTTCTCTTTTTATCAAGGTTTGATGGGTGAAATAAAATCAAGAAAGTTGCTAGTGAATAGTATAAATAGTAACTCTTCTTTGGTTTCTTGATTTCAATGGTGGTTTTAGGTTCCAAAAACCATACCAAGCACTCCCAAGACTCCAGCATCCTCAATAACACATCTCAAGCTTTCAAGAAAGGTAAAATTTTTTGACCCAACTTTATTTAAGATTCAAATCCAAGATTCTTTTAGTATGTAGTTGTAAACCTAGTTTTAGAGGTGATATTGTTAAGATCTTGATGTTTAGTTAAGTAGATTTAAGGTTGATTGTTGTTGCCTCAAGAACATGATGTTCATGAGAGGATTTAGTGTTTTGATGATGATATGGTGATTGTTGGTGGTAGTATAAAGATTTAAGGCGTAAACGAAACTCCGATCATAAACGTAATCTCGTTAAAACGAACAAAACGTAACTTTAAGTTTCTGCAGAAAGTCCCGAAGATGTAAACTGTAGTTTCTTGAAAAATAACCCTTGATTATGATATAAAATATTATAAGGATCGTTTAGGCGCTTGAATCGCTTTATTCCGATTTACGGATCAAAAGTTATGACCGTTTTACTAAAAGTGATTTACGCGACAAAAACTGCTACGAATCACGAACTTTAAAAATATAAAGAATCGACTTAATAGTGTTCATAAATCATGAAATTTTACAGAGAGTATCATATTGAGTTTCCTAACTGCCATAAAAATTTCAAGTGAAAATAATGATTTTTCAGTTTTATAAAAATATCGGAGCCGAGACCGCGCGATTAGAAACCGTAGAATCCATAAGCGGAGCCGACGGCGAAAATGAAAATGAACTTAAGATTCTTTGAAAAATAAAGCGACCATGATGTGAATAAGGAATTAAAGGAATAATAAGGATAAAATAAGTTGAGAGGGTGCATAATAATTAGCGCATGAGTGCGGGTAGCCGTAAATTAGAAGGGGACCTAACAAAGTGAATTATGTTATAATTATAGATTTCCGAGCGGAACCTAGAGCATCCTCCATCTCGAGATACCCAGGAAAGTTTACGGACCCAACTCCACTTACTGTTGTGTTGTGAAAGGATTATTTTATTATCATTGCATAAATACCATGTTTGCCATGATACATAGCTATTGAACTTTTGCGTAATATAGCGATGTTGTACGATAAGTATATGTATCGTAAAATATTTATTTCCGCTTTAAGCGTGATGTATAATTATAAGACCGAGAGTCGGTCGGGATTTTAAGATGAAAACCCGAAAATCATTCCGGTAATATTAGGACAATCACGAGTCCATAAAAATACGTTTTAAAGGGACTCAACGTCCACTTACGAAATATTAAAATACCTCAAACTTTTATTAAAACGATTTCCCAACGATCATATTCTCTCAACTAAATTTTATTATTCGAACAATAAATATAATATACCTATTCCTTTATTATAGGAGAAGTATATTCCAATGATTATTTATTTCAAAACCCGATTAAACATTAAAGATTATTGATTGCATAGACATAAACTAGTTGAGGAATAGTATTTTAAATATTCTTTTAAAGAATAAACTCATTCGAGGTCAATTATTTATCGATTATCATTTTGTTATTTATTAAAGGGTTTATTATGATTTAAAAATCATGGATCCTGATTTAATATACTTTCTGATTTTCGGAAAATCATTCAAATAATTTCAGATCGTCGGAGAATATTATCACCACTTATTTTAAATATTTTGAATATAGTTTCAAAAGAAACTCCCCCTTATATAACAAATATGTTGACAACGGTCAACTCACATCCTTAGTACTTCCTCCGAAAATTCTCGGAAGTACATAAATATACGTACATATCCAAGTGTACCTATCAACAAGCAATATGCTTGGAGAACAATATAAGTTCCATAAATATGATGGGATTCTTACAAGGACAAGGGTAGACTCTAGTACTGCGTGGACTAGGGAGACTACCAATTTACTACCACATGAGAAAGCATTTTATATACTGATGAACATGTGGAGTATGCGTACCTGAGAGGGATGGGCGCAAAATCGTGTCTTGATATGGATAGGCGCAAAGTGTGTACCTGAGAGGGACGGACACAGAAAAGGCCTGAATGCGGCCAGGGTGATAACCAATAATAAAAGGGAATCATCCATCTACATGTAGAAAAGGTTACTTTTATCGCAGTATGACTGATCATCGTATGCGGTGGCTCCAACGAATGTCCTATTCTTCCAATTGGAATTGTGATGCAATACCGTAACCCAAGCCTAGGTGCTGGGTTTACTATTAAGGTATTCGCATGATAATAAAATCCACTAAAGAATTGTTTTGATATAAGAAGGTGTGTGTCACCAAAGAAAAACTAAATTCGAATAAAACATAATTATCATATATGATGTTTTACGTAAGTTATCATACAGTCATTTTCATACCGTACATTATTATACTGGGCATTATAGCTCACACTTGTTTTCTTAAATTGACACAACACAACAGTGAATCAAGATGCCTACCATGAGAACCACAACCAGGGTAGGAAATGGCCAGCTGTTCCGTAGATTGTTTGGTGCTGTACCACAGGCAGTCCGAATAAGCTAGATTGGTTTTCAGTTGTTTTTAGTTCGGCTTATTTAGAAGTATGACTTATGTAAGGTAATAAACAAGAAACGTATATTTGACCGACGGACTAGTCTTACTTAAAGATTACTCCCCGGTAAGACTTAATTACTTTTGGGTTGTAATAATTATCACATTATGGTTGAATTACTCTAGCTATGAATGGTTCGTTTCTAAGACAATAACCTGTAAGTGTGTGTGTGTGTGTGTGTGATAAGTGTGGGGTCGTAAAATGTTAGTATTTATATATTATAGTGTGATGTATGTGGTTTGTAGTAGTTTAGATGGCGTGGCCTCCGAGATTCCTGACCCCGGATTTTGGGGTGCCACAGAAATGGTATCAGAGCCTTAGGTTATCAAATCTTGGAAACGATAGGATATAAAATACGTAGATATAGGAATAATAAAATAATCAATTAGAGCTCAAGTCGAGTTCATCGTCAGGCTACACGGGTAGTCTTGACAGTTTTTACCCTCAAGGGAATTCCGACTCTAAGTTAGTAACACCTTGCCTATTGTGTGAGGTACCAGTGGAGCCTATGAGGGAGGTTGACCCTGTTGATGATGTTATGGTTCCTGAGCGTGACCCTACTCCCGAGCCAGAGGACCCACCCATTGATGACTCAGATGATGACCCTACTGAGGATGTCCCGGAAGAGGAGACCGACCTTCCTGTCCCCATAGCTGGTGACGTTGAGATGACCCAGGGAGATGGCGTAGGTTGGAGGGATGTAGAGATGTACCCTCACCCGACCATTCGCTCTCCTACCCCACCTCTAGGGATTAAGAGCCCTATGCCCTATGCTGATGATGATGACGAGGATGGGATATATGCACATGTCTACGTGGCTTACGACATATCTTTTAGCGACCCAGACTCACCTCTACCACCCCCGGCGACCATACATGTAGCTGTACACGACTGGATGGTGGCTCAGCTTAACGCTGAGATCACTGCGGCATTTGCTCACATTGTGGAGTTACGCCAGACACTAACAGCTGAGAGAGCCATCAAACTAGGATACCCAGGGGACTTCATAGCTGTTTCCCCAGCCATAGCCCACAGAGAGATTGATGGGATCGAGCTCCGTACCCGGGTTCAGATGAGGATGACAGCGATTGGAGGATACATCCCAGTAGTTGATACAGAGCTGATGTTGGCAGGAGCGATGAGGAGGGTGCGTGACCTCACGCGCAGTGACTGTGACTGAGAGACTAGTGACTAGGTATGGACCTTGAAGAAGGTTGGGTGACTTGTCACCAATTTTGATAGGATAGCTAGTAATAGATAGCGTTCCTAGCCCTTCAGGGCATATGGCTTATGTATTTACATTTCAGTATTTAGGATAAATAATGATGTATTATAATCAGGCATGTATGAACTCAACTAGTTGTTTTGTCCCCCAGATATAAGTGGGAGACCTTATGAAATATATATCTAGCAGTTATTAAGAAATTGACGTCCATATTATTGTACTTTATAAAAACATGCTAGATAATAAATGACATGCTTACACATGAATATTTAATTCAACTGTAATAATTGCAACTATATTGACAAATCTTCATTATCAGAATAATGTCACCCCGTAGAAGAGGAACTAGGGCACAGTCCGCAGAATCGGTTAACCAACAACGGAATGAACCTGACCCTGTAGTAAATGAAGAAAATGAAGATGACCTAGACTATAATGAATATGATGAGGAAGAATATGTAGAAGAAGAGGCTGAGGTACCCATCAGGGAGTGAACCCCATGAATGAATTTATGGAATTGTTAAGAGCAAATCTGAACCAACAACCTATTCCACCACAGCCACATACTGCCCAACAGACTGCAGCCACTGCCTTTAGGGCCTTCAAATCTCTCAAACCCCCAGAGTTTCTAGGATCTGCTGACCCCGTTGAAGCACGGGCCTGGCTCAAAGAGATAGAAAAGTCCTTTGAGATACTAGGTGTAGAGGAACGACATAAGACTATTTTCGCTTCTTACATGCTGAAAGGAGAAGCTAACTACTGGTGGAAGTCCAAACGAAACCTAGAGACTGATGCTGTGATCCCATGGGATAGATTTACCCGACTGTTCTTAAACAAGTATTTCCCTAGGTTTATGGAGACCCAGATGGAGATTAAGTTTCTGGAGTTGAAACAGGATAAGATGACTGTGGCAGAATATGAGGCCAAGTTTACTGAGTTGTCGAGATTTGTGCCTGAGTTCGTGAATACTGAAGAGAAGAAAGCGCGAAGGTTTCAGCTTGTTCTGAAATAGTGGATCCAAAACCGAGTGGCGGTGTTAGAGCTGACAGACTATGCCACCTTAGTGCAGAAAGCCTCGATTGTTGAAGCTAGCAGTGAGCAGAGTGTGAAGAAAAAGGAAAATAGGAAGAGGAAGATAGGAAGCCAAGGAATAGGAACCGGGAACAGGAGCCTTCCAAGCAGGTTCGTCGGGGAAGTGATGTCCCAACCTGTACGAGGCCCCGGATTCAGAAATCCCCAAGTAAAAGTGTTGGCCAGGGCGGCGGACAATCTAGGGAAATATTTCATAGCCAACCCCGCGCCCCAATACCGGAGTGTCAAACCTGTAAGATGAGGCACCTTGGAGTGTGCAGCCAGGCGAGAGCCCCTTTGAAATGCTATAAGTGTGGTCAAACCGGACACCTTGCCAACAACTGCAACCAACCCAACGTAACATGTTTCCAATATGGGAAAGTAGGACACATGAGGAAGGATTGCCCGACACTGAAGCCCCCAGCCTCAGGGATGAGCAGAGCTGCATCCAACCGACCCCTAGCTGCTAGGACGTTCAACATGACTGTTCAATATGCTGTCCGAAACACTGACATGATAGCAGGTACCCTTTTGTTAAATTCCGAGCATGCAAATGTCCTATTTGATTCTGGAGCAACCAAGTCATTTATATCTCAATATTTTTTTAAAAAGTTAAAACTTAACGCCATACCCTTACGTGAGGTATTATAAGTGGAAATAGCAAACAAAGAAATAATTCCTGTGAATCAAGTACACCCTAAGTGCAAGTTGAAATTAGAAGGGAAGGTCTTCGAGGTTGACCTAATCCCATTTGCGTTAGGAGAATTTGATGTAATCATAGGAATGGATTGGTTATCCAGTAATGGAGCGCAAATTGATTGTGAACGGAAGAGAGTAAAGATAAGAGTGCAAAATAAAAGAGAAGTAGTGTTTAAAGGTCAACGACAGAACCAGAAATTTCTGACCATGCTACAAGCAAAAAGATTGTTAAGGAAAGGTACCAAGGCCTATTTGGCTTATGTGGTTACCAAGAAGGAAGTCCCTATTATACAGGACATACCCGTAGTGAACGAATTCGAGGATGTGTTTCCAGAGAACTTACCAGGGTTGCCAGCTGACAGGGAAATAGAATTCGCTATAGAATTAGCACCAGGAACGACACCAGTATCCAAGACCCCATATAGACTGACCCCAGTTGAGATGAAGGAATTAGCTTCTCAATTGCAAGAATTATTAGATAATGGAATGATAAGACCCAGTGTGTCGCCATGGGGAGCGCCAGTACTGTTCGTAAAGAAAAAGGACGGCAGTATGAGATTATGCATAGACTATCGAGAATTGAATAAGCTGACTATTAAAAATAGGTACCCTCTCCCCAGAATTGATGACCTATTCGACCAAATCAAGGGAGCTGTACATTTTTCCAAAATAGATTTGAGAACAGGATATCACCAGTTAAAAATCAAACCTGAGGATATACCGAAGACTGCTTTTCATACTAGGTATGGGCACTATGAGTTCTTAGTAATGTTGTTTGGGCTGACCAATGCACCCGCAGCCTTTATGGATTTGATGAACAGAGTGTTCAAAAAGTACCTAGATATATGTGTGATAGTTTTTATAGATGATATTCTATTCTACTCAAAGACAGAGCAAGAACATGCAGAACAATTGAGGATAGTCTTAGAAATCTTGAGGAATGAAAAATTATATGCCAAGTTCTCGAAGTGCGAGTTTTGGTTAAGGGAAGTTCAGTTCTTAGGACATGTGGTGAGTAGCAAAGGAGTTTTAGTTGACCTGCCAAAATAGAGGCCATATCCAACTGGGAAAGACCAACTACCCCAACAGAAGTTAGGAGTTTTGTGGGTTTAGCAGGATATTACCGAAGATTCGTGCAAGATTTTGCTAAGATAGCCGGTCCACTGACTAGACTTACCCAGTAGACAGAAAATTTCGTTTGGACAGAGAAATGTGAGGAAAGCTTTCAGGAACTGAAAAAGAGGCCGGTGTCGGCACCAGTGCGCGCTCTTCCTGATGGAAAGGGAGAGTTTGTGATATACAGCGATGCATCGCTTAAAGGATTAGGATGTGTAGTGATGCAGCACGGCAACGTTATAGCATATTCCTCTCGAAAATTGAAGGAGTATGAGAGCAGATACCCGACGCATGATCTAGAATTAGCAGCCATAGTGTTTGCCCTAAAAATTTGGAGACACTACCTATACGGTAAGAAATGCGAGATCTACACAGACCATAAAAGCCTGAAATATATTTTCACTCAGAAGGAACTGGACATGAGACAGAGGAGATGGTTGGAGTTGATAAAGGACTACAACTGTGAAATTTTGTATCACCCGGGTAAAGCCAATGTAGTGGTTGACGCCCTTAGTAGGAAGGAAAGACTCAAGATGATGATGACATCAAAGGAATTAATTAAAAAATTTGAGAAAATGAAAATCGACGTGGAAATAACCGGTAAAGGAACAGAAGGATTATTTGAGATTAAGCTAGTGCCGGAACTGACTGAAAAGATACAAGTATGTCAGGAAAAGAAGATGAGTGAAGAAAGAGGAACGTTGACCGGTGAGGAAGTGAGGTGCGAGAAGGACGAGAAAGGGATCATGAGATACGCATCCCGAATTTGGATACCAAATTTGCAAGAGTTAAAGGACGAGCTGCTGCACGAAGGGCACAACTCCAGATATTCAATCCACCCAGGAAGTACGAAGATGTACAGTGACCTTAAGGAATATTATTGGTGGCCTGACATGAAGAGAGAAGTAGCAGAGTGGGTCAGCAAGTGCTTGACATGCCAGAGAGTGAAGGCTGAACATCAGCGACCTAGTGGACTATTACGGCCCCTGGAACTTCCGGAATGGAAATGGGAGCATATAGCCATGGATTTTGTGACAGGCCTACCAAGGACAAAGACCAATCACGACGCCATATGGGTTATCATAGATAGATTGACCAAGTCCGCACACTTCCTACCAATCAACGAAATGTACACCATAGACAAGTTGGTTGATATTTACTTGAAGGAAATCGTAGTGAGACACGGCGTTCCTGTAGCCATAGTGTCAAATAGAGACCCAAGGTTTAATTCCCGATTTTGGAGAAGCTTCCAGGAATGCGTAGGCACCAAACTAAACATGAGTACCACTTACCACCCCCAGACTGATGGACAAAGCGAAAGGACTATTCAGACCCTAGAAGATATGCTACGAGTATGTGCCATTGATTTCAAAGGAAATTGGGATGACCACTTACCCCTGATCGAATTTGCTTACAACAATAGCTATCACGCTAGCATAGGAATGCCTCCGTATGAAGCTCTTTATGGACAGAGATGTCGCTCTCCCCTATGTTGGGATGAAGTTGGAGAACACAAGATATTAGGACCAGAGTTAGTCCACCAGACCAGGGAAATGGTGAGACTCATCAGGAAAAGACTGGTAGCAGCTCAGGACAAACAAAAGAAGTACGCCGACCAGACCAGGAAGGATAGGGAATATGAAGTAAAAGATTATGTGCTATTAAAGGTATCTCCATGGAAAGGAGTGATGAGATTTGGGAAGAAAGGAAAGCTGAGTCCCAGATTTATAGGACCCTTTAAAATTTTGAGGAGAATAGGACCTCTAGCTTACGAGCTCGCTTTGCCTCCTAATCTGCAACAAGTGCACAACGTGTTCCACATGTCCATGTTAAGGAAGTACCATGCAGATGCACGACATGTAATAGAATACGAGCAGGTAGATTTACAACCAGACCAGACCTACATCGAACAGCCAGTAAGGATAATGGACCAAAAAGAACAAGTGCTGAGGAACAAGACTGTGAAGCTGGTTAGAATCTTGTGGAGGAATCAAAATGTTGAGGAGTCAACTAGGGAACTTGAAGACGCAATGAGGAATAGATACCCCCACTTATTTTCTAATTGATTCCGGGACGGAATCCTTGTTAAAGGGGAAGACTATAATAACTCGAATTTTTGAGACCTTGTAAAATGTTTAATAAAAAGTAACCCTGACGGACGGGAAAAACTTTTGAGCCCACACTATGTAGTACATGAGAAAATGAGTTTCGGAGTTGATATTATGATTATACGTACCAAATGAGTGTAAGTAAACGCTATTAGTTTTCAAAGAAAATGAACTTTGAAAAACGACCATATTTACGACTCATCGAGGATTACGAGAATCCCAATATTTACGAGTAAGTATTACGAAAACGTTTAAGCGACCGAGCGAACGCGTAAACGATTAAATAAACGTAACGCACTAACTAACCATGGTAAGAAAGTAACCATGGTTACTTTATTAAATAGTGAGCTAGATATAGGATGATCAACCAAGGCTAATGGAATAGTAAGCTAAGGAAGCTAAGTAAGTGGCTTAGCTTGTAATCTACCACAAGCTAGAAGATTTTTCCATGGATTTGGCAACAAGAATAAACCTAGGATCCTAAACTAGAGAATATAAAATCAATATAAGATATCACCAACATACTTTCTAAGAAGAAACAAAGGAAGCAAGAATAAAACTCTCTCCCCACTTCTTCATCAAGCCATTCAGATATTTTCCAAAAACCAAGGAATTCAAAATCAAATCTCCAAGTTCTAGCCATGGATAAATCCTCCCATTAATTCTCAAGCTTCCTAACAACCAAACTAAGGTAAGATAATTCTTTGATCTCTTTTTATCAAGGTTTGATGGGTGAAATAAAATCAAGAAAGTTGCTAGTGAATAGTATGAATAGTAACTCTTCTTTGGTTTCTTGATTTCAATGGTGGTTTTAGGTTCCAAAAACCATACCAAACACTCCCAAGACTCCACCATCATCAAGAACACATCTTAAACTTTCAAGAAAGGTAAAAATATTTGACCCAACTTTATTTAAGATTCAAATCCAAGATTCTTTTAGTATGTAGTTGTAAACCTAGTTTTAATGGTGATATTGTTAAGATCTTTGATGTTTAGTTAAGTAGATTTAAGGTTGATTGTTGTTGCCTCAAGAACATGATATTCTTGAGAGGAGTTAGTGTGTTGATGATGATATGGTGATTGTTGGTGGTAGTATAAAGATTTAAGGCGTAAACGAAACTCTGATCATAAACGTAATCTCCTTAAAACGAATAAAACATAACTTTAAGTTTCTGAAGAAAGTCCCGAAGAGTAGCATATTGAGTTTCCTAACTGCCATAAAATTTCAAGTGAAAATAATGATTTTTCAGTTTTATAAAAATATCGGAGCCGAGACCGCGCGATTAGAAACCGTAGAATCCATGAGCGGAGCCTACGGAGAAATTGAAAATGAACTTAAGATTCTTTGAAAAATAAAGCGACCATGATGTGAATAAGAACTTAAAGGAATAATAAGGATAAAATAAGTTGAAAGGGTGCATAATAATTAGCGCATGAGTGCGGGTAGCCGTAAATTAGAAGGGGACCTAACGAAGTGAATTATGTTATGATTATAGATTTCCGAGCGGAACCTAGAGCATCCTCCATCTCGAGATACCCAGGCAAGTTTACGAACCCAACTCCACTTACTGTTGTATTGTGAAAGGATTGTTTTATTATCATTGCATAAATACCATGTTTGCCATGATACATAGCTATTGAACTTTTGCATAATATAGCGATGTTGTACGATAAGTATATGTATCGTAAAATATTTATTTCCGCTTTAAGCGTGATGTATAATTATAAGACCGGGAGTCGGTCGGGATTTTAAGATGAAAATCCGGAAATCATTCCGGTAATATTAGGACAATCACGAGTCCATAAAAGTACATTTTAAAGGTACTCAACGTCCACTTACGAAACATTAAAATACCTCAAACTTTTATTAAAATGATTTCCCAACGATCATATTCCCTCAACTATATTTTATTATTCGAACAATAAATATTATATACCTATTCCTTTATTATAGGAGAAGTATACTCCAACGATTATTTATTTCAAAACCCGATTAAACATTACAGATTATTGATTGCATAGACATAAACTAGTTGAGGAATAGTATTTTAAATATTGTTTTAAAGAATAAACTCATTCGGGGTTAATAATTTATCGATAATCATTTTATTATTTATTAAAGGGTTTATTATGATTTAAAAATCATGAATCCTGATTTAATATACTTTCTGATTTTCGGAAAATCATTCGAATAATTTCAGATCGTCGGAGAATATTATCTCGACTTATTTTAAATATTTTGAATATAGTTTCAAAAGAAACTCCCCCTTATATAACAAATATGTTGACAACGGTCAACTCACATCCTTAGTACTTCCTCTGAAAATTCTCGGAAGTACATATATATACGTACATATCCAAGTGTACCTATCAACAAACAATATGCTTGGGGAACAATATAAGTTTCATAAATATGATGGGATTCTTACAAGGATAAGGAGGGGTAGACTCTAGTACTTCGTGGACTAGGGAGACTACCAATTTACTACCACATGAGAAAGTATTTTATATACTGATGAACATGTGGAGTATGCGTACCTGAGAGGGATGGGCGCAAAACCGTGTCTTGAGAGGGATAAACGCGAAGTGTGTACCTGAGAAGGACAGACACAGAAAAGGCCCGCATGCGGCCAGGGTGATAACCAATAATGAAAGGGAATCGTCCATCTACATGTAGAAAAGGTTACTTTTTTCGCAGTATGACTGATCATCGTATGCGGTGGCTCCAACGAATGTCCTATTCTTCCAATTGAAATTGTGTTGCAATACCGTAACCCAAGCCTAGGTGCTGGGTTTACTATTAAGGTATTCGCAGGATAATAAAATCCACTAAAGAATTGTTTTTATATAAGAAGGTGTGTGTCACCAAGGAAAAACTAAATTCGAATAAAACATAATTATCATATATGATGTTTTACGTAAGTTATCATACAGTAATTTTCATACTGTACATTATTATGCTGGGCATTATAGCTCACACTTGTTTTCTTTAATTGACACAACACAACAGTGAATTAAGATGCCTACCATGAGAACCACAGCCAGGAAACGGGTAGGAAATGGCCAGCTGTTCCGTAGATTGTTTGGTGCTGTACCACAGGTAGTCCGAATAAGCTGGATTGGTTTTCAGTTGTTTTTAGTTCGGCTTATTTATAAGTATGACTTATGTAAGGTAATAAACAAGAAACGTATATTTGGCCGACGGACTAGCCTTACTTAAAGGTTACTCCCCGGTAAGACTTAATTACTTTTGGGTTGTAATAATTATCACTTTATGGTTGAATTACTCTAGCTATAAATGGTTCGTTTCCAAGACATTAAACTGTAAGTGTGTGTGTGTGATAAGTGTGAGGTCGTAAAGTGTGAGTATTTATATAATGTAGTGTGAGGTATGTGGTTTGTAGTAGTTTAGATGGCATGGCCTCCGAGATTCCTGACCCCGGATTTTGGGGCGCCACAGATAAATCCTCTATTTAATTCTCAAGCTTCCATATTATCAAACTAAGGTAAAATAAAATTTTCACCCCATTCCTTTGAGTTTTTCATATATAGATAAAATGTTAAATAACCAAATAGTAATATCAAATTATTTTTGTTGATTTCTTGGATGATTAAGGATCTTTAAGCACACCAAAGGGTATATCAAGCATTATTCATCCAAGTAGAGCCTTCCAAGAACCCAAGAAAGGTATAAAACTTTCTTTCAAACTTTCTTTAGTATGAACTTTTCAAGAAAACCATAGATCTTGAATATAGGATCACTTTCATCATCATTGTCATCACTAACCATCTCGACATTATCAAACTTGAGCCTTTCATGGAAATCTCCATCTTGCAGTCCTTCAATCTTTTTATCATCAAACACAACATGTATAGATTCCATAACAATGTTGGTTCTTAGATTGTAGATTCTATATGCTTTTCCAGCAGCATATCCATCAAAGATTCCTTCGTCTGCTTTAGCATTAAACTTTCCATGTTGATCAGTTTGATTTCTCAAGATATAACATTTGCAGCCAAAGACATGAAGAAAATTCAGAGTTGGCTTCCTATTCTTGAAAAATTAATAGGGTATCATGCACTTTGCTTGATTAACCAAAGAAATATTCTGAGTGTAGCATGCAGTATTCACAGCTTCAGCCCAAAAATATGTTGGTAACTTTGATTCTTCAAGCATTGTCCTTGCAGCTTTAATAAAAGATCTGTTCTTCCTTTACACTACTCCATTTTGTTGTGGAGTTCTTGATGCATAAAATTAATGTAGAATTCCATTTTCTTCACAAAATGATCTCATCATAGAATTCTTGAACTCAATTTCATCGTCACTCCTGATTCTTCTTACTTTAAAGTCAGGATGATTATTGACTTGTCTTATGTGACTGATAATAATTTCACTAGCTTCATCTTTGGACTTTAGAAAATATGTCCAAGAGAACTTTGAGAAATCATCTACAATTACTAGGCAATATCTTTTCCTTGAGATAGACAATACATTAACTGGTCTAAACAAATCCATGTGCAACAGTTACAAAGGTTCTTCAATTGTTGAATCAAGCTTCTTTCTGAATGATGCTTTGATCTGCTTTCCTTTCTGGAAAGCATCACACAATTCATCCTTAGTAAACTCCACTTGAGGAATTCCTTTAACCAATTCTTTCTTGACAAGCTCATTCATGGTCTTGAAGTTTAGATGGGACAACTTCTTGTGCCAGAGCCAACTTTTATATTGACTTGCTTTACTGAGAAGACAAGTGACATATTTTGCATTTGATGAGTTGAAGTCGGCTAAGTACACATTTCCTTTTCTCACTCTAGTGAGAACCACTTTGTTGTTCTTTATGTTTGTCACAACACAGGCTCCTGAATTGAAAGTAATTGAGTTGCCCTTATAACAAAGCTGGCTGATACTCAACAAATTATGCTTGAGTCCATCCACCAGGGCAACCTCTTCAATGATGATATTGTCCTTTGAAATCAAGCCATATCCCACAGTATAACCCTTGCTATCATCTTCAAAAGTAATACTTGGGTAAGCTCTTTCCTTGAACTCAGTGAGCAGGGTAGAATCTCCAGTCATGTGCCTTGAGCAACCACTATCCAGATACCAAAGACTCTTTTTGTTTCCCTGAACACATCAAAATCAAATCAAGTTGATTTTGGTACCCAAGTTTCCTTGGGTCCTGCCTTGTTAGCTTTCTTCTTTGGTTTCTTAGGTTTGATCTTATTTGACTTGGGAATTTCTTATCCATCCTTAGTCATTTGAGTTGGACCTTTGAAACCAGTCATTAAAACAGAATTATCATGCACATTTTGATTAACAGGAAAATGCATGTTATTTGCAAATATGTTATTCCAGTAAGGTATGCTAAATGGCATTTGAGGCATACTAAATGTAGCATAATAAGGATTAGGTGTAAATGGCATATTAGCAAATTGTGCATTCATATTCTGAGTAGACATAGCATTCATAGGCATGGAAGTAATGTTGGGAAAAGAAGAGGATGCAGACATGGGAGTAGGCATGGAAAGCTTGCAATTAACAGACAAATGATTAACACTACGACACTAAACACAGATTTTTCTTGGTGCATATTTATCAGGTGTGTAGTTGTTATGTTTGTTAATTCCTACTTTCCCATTTCTATTATTTTTCTTTTTAGTTTCTGTTTTAACCTCAATCATTTCTAATCTGTCATTCAATTGCTTTATAGACAGATGACCAACATTAACTTTCTTATCTTTTCTGACTTGACTTGATTCTCCTTGAATAAAGTTTTTAGAAACTGATCCATATTTCTCATTTAACTTACCAAGCTTAGCTTTGCTAACTGGTTTACTCATAGCAGACGGATGTGGCTCCTTGTCTCTCGACGGATAATTCTTTTGATTATCCGATGGATGATTTTCATCATCCGTCGAGTCCACATCTGTCAACAATCCTTCAAACAAATTGGACTCAAGCTTCTCTTTACTCTTCTTCCAGGCTAAATCACAAAAGGACTCAATACCTTGAACTTAGTGATTTGAGCATGAACATCTCTAGATGATTTCCATGCCTTAATCACTTCATGTTCTCGTTCAAGCTGCTTCTTTAAAATCTCTTCTTTCTTCAAAGACTCAATTAATTCATCCTTAGCAATCTTACACTCAATAATCAATTTTTCAAATTCAATAAACTGAGACTCTAGCACATTATTCCTCTCACTTAAAAATAAATTGTTTTCTTTAATTTTAGCATTTTCCTTAGTGAGGGACTTAAGTGTAACACGCAGGTGATATAATTCTGTGGACATGTCATTTATTGAATCATTACACTCAGCTTTAGATAAATGTACTAGGTTAGTGGTGATTACCTGATTGCTTGAAGAACTTGATTCAGTTTCATCAGATTTGGCCATTAGGGCTAGATTGACATAGCTTGTTTTTTCATCTTCATCCAATCCATCTACAGCCCAGTCATTCTCCTGTGTGATAAAAGCCCTTTCCTTTTGTTTGAGAAACTCAAATTATTTCTGTTTATAATCAACAGGCTCAAACTTCTTTTTGTTGGAATCAGACTTTCTACATTCACTAGAAAAATAACCCGCCAAGCTACATTTGGAACACTTGAATTTTGACTTATCAACCATGTTTCTGTTTGGCTTAGTTGCTCCAAAATTCTTCTTGAATTTGAGCTTGGAAAATCTTCTGGATAAGAATGCTAGATGTTCATCAATATCATCCATGTCATCTTGGCTCAATTGATCTTTATTTTCAGCTACCAGCCCTTCCTTGCTTTCACAGACCTTTGATGTAGACTCAACAGCTTCCACCTTCATCTCTTTTTCCTCTCTAACTCAGCAACAAGTGCTATGGACCCTCCTTTCTTCCTTCCTTTCTCCATCCTTTCATCTTGCTCTATTTCAAGCTCATAGGTTTTCAGGATGCCATACAGTCTCTCCAAGGTGAACTCCTTGTAATCCTGTGAATTTCTCAATGAGACTGTCATTAGCTTCCACTTCTTTGGAAGAGATCTAATGAACTTGAGTTTAGAGTCTTTTGTTTCATAGACTCTTTCTTGCAACTTCAAAGCATTTAGTAGCTTTTGAAATCTACTAAATATATTAGTGAGAGACTCACTTTCTTCACAGTGGAAATGCTCATATTTCTGAATCAGTAGCCGCATCTTGTTCTCCCTTACTTGCTCAGTACCATCACAGATAATTTGTATTGTGTCCCAAACCTCTTTGGCTATTTTACAATTAATGATGTTATCAAACATATCACAATCAACTCCACTGAACAATATATCCATGGTCTTTTTATCTTTCCTGACTTGCTCAATATCAGGGTCTGACCATTCATGCCTAGGTTTTGGAACAGATGGCTTATTGCCAGTTGCAGCTCTTATTGGTACATGATGACCTCTCTCTATGCAGTCCACAGAGGCCTCATCTTGGGAAAGAAGATGTAGGTGCATCTTCACCTTCCAGTGGTGATAATTATCTTTGTCCAGAAATGGAATTTTAACTCCAACATCCTTTTTGTTCATCTTGTTGTTTGTTGTGATCTTTACACTCTTTGTACTTCAAGAGCTTGCTCTGATACCAATTGTTATTCCCTAACAATGCAACAAGAATTACAGAAGGAGGGGTTGAATGTAATTCTAGCTTCTTTTCTTGATTTTAAAATGTTCTAACTTAATACATATAACAGTGTTTGATTTGCTAAGGTGCGGAATAGAAAGACAATTGAAATCAAAACACTAAGTAGTAAAACACAAGGCTTTAAAACTTTCTAGTGGATTTGAATGTATCCACTATACATATATAGATATATATATATATATATATCAGAATGAGAACTTTGTGAAGCTTTGAATAGCTCACAGCTGCTTTACAAGTAGAATAAACAAACTACAGAGGAATCCTTACAGAATACAACTTGATATGTTTCTCTGGAAAATGTATTTGCTTAGTTCTTTTATTCTACTTGCTACACTTGGTTTATATATCACCAAGTTTACATGACAATTAGACAAGATAATAAAAACAAAATATATCTAGTCTAACTCCATGCTACTTCACTACTCTATTCCAGCATCTTTGAATATCACATTTTCATGGAAATGGTAATGCTTCTTTATTCTCAAAATCCTGCTTAACAGGATGCCACATTCCTTTTGTAAACACCCAACACATGTGACTGTGTTGTCACTGTCAACAACTATTTGAATTTGATCATCCGTCAGGACTATGTTTATCATCCGTCAGGAGTCTTGATGATTATCCGTAGGGAGCTTTGTTAATCATCCGTCGGGAGTCTTTTAGATCATCTGTCGGGAGTCTATCTTCCACTTGACTCTATTTCATTTACACAGAATTACAAGACATCTCATATTTACAACTGGTCAACCTATTCTGCATATCAATCTAGTAGTCAACATGACTTGGATAACCCTTTACAATCTACTAGACTAAAACATGTTGTTTGCAGAGATGTGCTACAGTACTTATTTGTTACATAAGCTACACTCTTGATGGATGTCAAATTGTTATCCGTCGGGCTATAAACATCATCCGACGAGACTATATTAGATCATCCGTCGAGGGCTACAATTTTCACTAAGTTAAATCTACTAAGGTGTTTTGTTTGACTTATCATCAAGTCCACAACATATTCCTAACAATTTCAATATCTACTGTTGAGGATGCAGACACTGAAGCTGGAAAATATTGTGTACAACTCTTTTGGACAAAGAATCAACTTGTTGATTATGGCTTGCAATTGGAAAGAACTCCAATCTTCTGTGATAATACTAGTGCTCTTGCAATAACTGAGAACTCAGTTCAACACTAAAAAAATCAAGTACATTGACAAGCAAATATCTATACCATGCCACTCAAAGAATCTACAGTCACAAGATTGGTAAGTGAGCTAGGTATGTTAAAATGAATCACATTCTCTATTAGATATGTGCTAAAAGTAGCCAGATCATATGTTATGATTTTGGATCATAAGTTATTTTCTAATAAATTGGTAAATTTTGCATGCCAAAATTACCCTATCAACTGCCTTGTTGACATTTGACAGTTATAACAATTAAACTGGATGCATATAATTTTGTTCATTGATATTTATTTTATTATTTGAGCAGCAATGAATAAATTATCTTACTTGATAGTTAGTAGCCAAATGTTTAATTATGACTCATATCTGAAATTTATTTTCAAAACTAGGATGGTTAAGAGATTGATTAAATCAGTTTTAACTATATCAATGGATATTTATAGTCGTTGATAGTCAAAATGAACACTTAGAGTCTACATGTACAATCTAGCAATTGATAAACAAATTACATGTCAACTGCTAAGTTTTAGCCATTAATATATAATTTTATATCAACTGCTATGAGTAGAGTGCTATCATCACTTTAAGAATGTTGAGTCCTCGCCAAGCTCTGTGTTCTAAAAGAGAGATATGATATTTCAAAATATAGCAATAATCATGTATCAAGGTTTGTTAGTTTTTCAAAAACTGATAAATACTGATAAATTGATCATTGAAATATAAGTGTTTATTTGGAACCAATAAATACCGATATTGAGTTTTGTGTTGTGTTCACTCGTGTAATAGCTCATGTTTTAGAAGTGGAATCTAGCTAAATTTAAGTGACTGTTTCTTAATTAAGAATCAATGTAATAAACTCAGAACAAGTACTCAGGATTTATATTTAATAATCTCTGACTACTCATCAAATGGTAGTTTTGAGATTCCAATTTATGAATCATATATAGAAAGACATGTCAAATATTTGTTTATTTTGAGAGTTCATGATATGATTCAATATTACATTTTAGTCCATGATATGAATTATATTGTGAATTTGACAATACAACTTAATTGAGATAATTATTTAAATTAGTTAATTCTTTGACAATATGTCTTCATATCTTCAGTCAGTGATAATTATGTAAATGCATAGTTTATATTTGATAAACAAGGATTTTTTGAATATCAATCTTGAACTTCTTCAAATGGTACATTTTCAAGCTCATTGTATGAAATATCAGGGCTTCACGATATAATGGATTTTGAATTCAAAATGCATTATACTGAAAAAGTTCACGATGGACTAACCCAATGTTCTGAGATGTTTAAAATCATTATTCTCTGTATTCAGCAAATATCTGAATTATTTGTTGAATATCAACTTTTTAAAAAAATGTTTATCTTGAATAAATGAAATTTCATTGTATAGTCAATAACCGTTATTGTTTATTATCTGGACTTTACAATGTAACATACTAATTAACAGGTTGTAGATTGCTTCAGAAAATGATGCAGGGCTAATAGATAACAAGCCCAGAAAGAAGAAAAGTGGAAAAGTCTTGTCAAGGGAGATATATCTTAGAAAAGTTAATCAAGATTTAAATTTGGTCAGTTAAGTTTTTCTTTACACATCTTACTATGTTGTGATGATGAGTTTAACAGTGTATAACTAGATAAATGTACTTGCATGTTATGTGTCTACCTAATTAATCTTGATTAATTTGTACTAGAATAGCCTTGAGTTTATTTGTGTCTTCTAGTTCTGAAGAAAGAGTAATTAATCTAATTTCTATTAGAAAGCAAATTAGTTTTTTATTTTTAAAATTAAGGTGTCTCCTCATACTTCCCTTAATCTCATCATTATAAACATCTTGTTTATCTCTCTTCTTCTCATATTCACATAGATAAATTATATATCCACTGATATTAGTTGTGTATCCAACAACTAAATATTATTTATGTTACTTATCTAAGTGCTAGACGTTGAAATATTGTGCATCAATGGATAAATTATCTTAATTGTGAATATGCAGCCAAAAGATGAGACTTAATTTTTCTCAAAAATTACTTGGGTGTGGTTAGATTTTAGCTAGTCTAGAATTAATCTACCCAATCAGGTCTTTTATTCTTTTTGGTTATTCTTGTGGGTGACATGCATCTGCTAATTTATTTACTTCGCTGAATGAATTAACTTAGTGATACATTATTTTGAATTTTACATTGTATGCTAACAATGTTTAGACTTTATAGTATTCTAATTTGAAATACTGATCAGTTCACTCCAATATTTTATGTGTTGTTTAATGCACTCTTTTAGTTCCAATAATATATTTAAGGCACTCCTGACGTTAGATATTCGGTCATATTCATGGCCAATAAATATTCGTCCTCTTCATCTTTTTTCCTTCATCTATAATCCTTGACCTCTAAGCTTTTTCACCAAAATGACTGTCATCTTTCTTCCCGGTATCAACAAAGTCATTTTTGAGGGTATGGTATTTGATGGTCCTATGACCGAAGAAGAGATTCCAGTTGTTCTGGCTCATATCTAGGAAGCCATCGAGGTCAAGAGGGCCATGGAGACTGCTGTTACTACCACTGCTTTTGCTGCTGCTCGTGCCAATCCTCGGAAGAATGGCAATGGAGGTGGTGGCCAGGGCGGTACTTCTTCCTTGCCAACGTTAGGGTCTAGATTTTTAGATACCAGTGTTGAGTAGAGTAGAAATATATCCATTTTTTAAAGGACTTTTCATTGTAATTTGTTTTAGTGTTTGTACCGTAGAGACAACACTATAATATTTTAGTTTAAGACATTTGGATTATTAATATTTATGTTCAATCGATTATTCCCTTTATAATTTATCATGTCTTAATTTACTGCGATATAAATGTTAGATTAATAAATATCCTTGGAATATGATATGAATTATTTGTCTCTAAGTACGTGACTTAAAAATGAGATTATGAGAATAGTATCAATATATCTAAAGGTCCCTAGTTGAGTATTATTATTAAGGGACAATAATAATGCATTAAGACTGGTGTATTTGTTGACTGATGATCACATCTCATTGATCATAGGTATAATGATACTACGGTAAAAAACACAGGCAGTTGTAAAGGTACATGGTGCTGGACAGACCCAATGTGAGATTCTACATGTCTGTCGTGTCATAGGTAATTCTCACTATGATAATGATGTAATGGTCCTTAGACTTGAAATCATCATATTTTTATACGAGAATTAATGTACTTTTATTACATTAAAAGTTACCTTTGACCGGGTAATAATAAAAGTATATTTCAGGTATATTATGAATCATATGAGAAATATAAATGATATGGAAAAGATTTAACTACCTAATTTTAGAGTGATATTATTGGCCTCTTGTGTGAGCTAGATTATAAAATACGTGGCCACACTCAAATGTTGATTTGATACGATAGTCTACTCATTGATCAAGGAAACCTGGATTAAACATTGATGAGAATGACACGTTACATGCCTCTAATTTAATCTATAATATATGGTTAAAGGGATTATATTACATTGTACATTATTCACGAAAGGTTTCATCGATCACCGATTTAATTATTATTAATTGGGTAGCAATGATGTATTACTAGATGCCGCTCATTGTTTACGATTTTAAATTAGATTTAAAATTCGCTTGTTAGATATATTTGTGATGTCATGTCTAATAATGATTTGTGTTTAGTTTTTAGATCTTGACTAACAGGACAAATCAAGATTAACTGGAAATCAGTACTTATACTGAAGTCAAAACTTAAGATATCAGAACTTAAGTTATCAGAACTTAAGATATCAGATGATATTTATCAGAAGATAATATCAGGACTTTAGAAGACTTTCAGATAAGGAAGGCGGCTGATTGAAGGGAAAGAAGATCAAGACTAAAACAAGAAGAGATATGCATGGAGAAGAATTCTATGAAGAATAGAAGACTTAAAGGAAAAGATAACTACAGTAATTGACATATTTTAGGATCTAGAATTATATTCGATATCAATTAGAGATTATCTTGTAACTGTGTGGTATATAAACACAGATATAGGGTTTACACTATAAGTGTTATCATTATCGAGAATATTATTCATTGTACCCTAGTAGCTCTTATTGATATTGTTCATCACTGAGAGAGAACAGTTCCATTGCAACACTGTGTTATTAATAAGATTATTCTTTGTTACATACTTATGTTCTTAATTCGATTTTATTGTATTATACACTATATTCAACCCCCTTCTACAGTGTGTGTGACCTAACAAGTGGTATCAGAGCCTATCTGTTAACACATATACAGTAAAGATCCAAAACAATCATGTCTGAAGAAGAACAAACTCCAACCAAGCCCACCAAAACTGAAGAAACTCCAAAGAATCAAATCCACAGTCGATATGAGACTATTAGGGTTCCCATGCTGAGACCTTCTGAGTATCCCATATGGAAAGTGAGGATGACTATGTTTCTGGAAGCTACAGATCCAGAATACCTTGACAGAATTAAAGAAGGACCACATAAGCCAACCAGGCTCTCTGTTGTAGTTTCCGATCAGCCAGCAAAGATCGTACCAAAGGAGAAAAGTGAGTATACAGCTGAAGATATCTCATCTATTGCCAAGGATGCAAAGGTAAGATATTTGCTGCATAGTGCCATTGATAATGTCATGTCAACCAGGGTAATTAACTGCAAGAATGCAAATGAGATATGGGATGCCTTGGAGACAAGATGCCAGAGAACTGATGCAATTAAGAAGAACAGGAGGACTATACTCACTCAAGAGTATGAGCACTTTGACTCAAAACCTGACGAGTCATTAACTGGTTTATATGACAGATTTGTCAAACTCTTGAATGATCTGTCACTGGTGGATAAGGAATATGATCTTGAAGATTGAAATCTTAAATTCCTTTTAGCTCTTCCTGAAAGTTGAGATTTGAAGGCAACCACTATAAGAGACAACTATGCTCTTGATGAAACTACTCTTGATGAAATTTATGGTATGCTCAAAACTCATGAACTTGAGATGGATCAAAGAAGCAAGAGACATGGGAGAAAGTCAAGAACAGTTGCTCTTAAGGCTGAGGAGGAATCTCCCAAAGTGTCTGCCTCAAAGAAAGGCAAAGGAAAGGCTCTCATCATAAAGTCTGATACTGAGTCATCAATTTCTGATAATGATGAGGATTGAGAAACTGAAAGTCTATCTGAGATGGATGCTGATGAAGAGATGATGGGATTGTGTGCTCTTGTGGTGAAGGGTATCACAAAGATAGCCTACAGGAAATTCAGAAGGGGAAAGAAGTTTTCCAGGAAAAGTGGAAGTTCTGATAAGAAGGGATTCAGAAAATCTGAAGGCAAAGCAAGAAAGTCTGACAGAGGAGATTACTCAAATGTTAAATGCTACAATTTTGGTGAGAAAGGCCACATATCTCCTGATTGCAAGAAAGGAAAAGGTGACAAAGGCAAGGCACTTGTCACAAAGAAGAAAAGCTGGACAGACACTTCAGATTCTGAAGATGAGGTGAACTATGCCTTGATGACAAATGCTGATAGCAGTTCTGATGCTGTTGAGTTAAAGGTACCTCAAACAACTTATGCTTTTCATACTGATGATATTACTGAGTTGAGATCTTATCTTAAAACTATATTCATTAGCTATAGAGATCAGACTTTAACATGTGATAGGTTAACTTCTGAAAATCTGGCTTTTAAGAAAAGGAATGACTATTTTGAAAATGAGTTAGTTATGTTCCATCAAACTCAGAAAGAAAGAGATGATGCTTTTTATGTTAGAGATGAAGTGTTAAAATTGAATCAATCTCTAAAAACTGAGTTAGAAAAGGAAAAAGAGATTATCAGGACTTGGACTAACTCTGGCAGAACAACTCAGAATTTGCTAAGTAGTGGAAACTGGAAAGAGGGCTTAGGTTATGGAGATGATAAAAGTGAAATAGGAACTGAACAAATTAAGCCAATTACTGTTAAACAGACTGTCAAGCCAAGGGTAAATCCTGTTAAGTTTGTTGCTAAAACTGTAAAGTCTGATTCTGAAAAGATGAAAGATACTGAGACAGAAGTTAAGGCAAAGTCAACTTCTGACAAATTAAAACAGGATAAGCCAACTGAAGTCAACATAGGCTTAATGACAAAAAGGCAGCTTAAGCATAAGCTAAAAGAGATTAAGAATGTAAACAAGGTAAAGCCACCTATGAAAAATAGGAATGGAAAGGAAGGTGTGAATAAAAACAATAATTATAAGCCTGTTCCTAATGCTCCTAGAAAGAAATGCTATAATTGTGGAAACTCTAACCATCTTGCTTCTTTTTGCAGGAAGAATAAGGATATAAACTCTTTACCTCCTAAATCAGGAGTTAAGAGTCAGTCTATTAGGTTTAAACCACAAAATCCTTGTTTTCATTGTGGTAGTTTATGGCATTCCATTTATACTTGTAAGGAATATCATAGTTTGTACTATGATTATTATCAAATAAAACCTTCTTTAAAGAAAGTTATATTATTCCTTCTAGTGTAAGTTATGATGCAAAGTCTGATACTGTAAATTCTGATAAACAACATGTTAGCATAAATTCTGAAATTAAATCCGCTGCAAATGCTAACAAAATCCAAGCAAGTATGAGTCCTTAAAACTAATCATTAGTGTTTTTTTTTATTGCAGGGCAACAGGAAAAATATCCTAGTTCTGGACAGTGGATGTTCAGGACATATGACTGGAAATAAAGCCCTGCTATCAGACTTTGTGGAGAAAGCTGGCCCATGAGTTTCTTATGGAGATGGCAACATGGGAAAAATTCTGGGATATGGCAATATCAATCTTGGGAATGTCATCATTGAAAAAGTAGCTCTAGTCTCAGGACTTAAACACAATTTGCTGAGTGTTAGTCAAATCTGTGACAGAGGTTATCATGTGGATTTTTTTGAAGAACACTGTGAAGTTGTAAGCAAATCTACTGGCAAAGTTGTTCTGAAGGGATACAGGCATGATAACATTTATGAAGCCAAGCTTTCAACAAGTCTTGATGATTCTGCAATCTGTCTGTTAAGTAGAGCATCAATTGAAGAAAGCTGGGATTGGCACAAGAAACTCTCTCATTTAAATTTTTATAATATAAATGAATTAGTCAAGAAAGATCTTGTGAGAGAACTGCCAAAATCAGTATTTGCTCCTGATGGCCTTTTTGATTCAGGTCAAAAGGCAAAACAAAGAAAATCTTCATTCAAGAGCAAGACTGAATCTTCAATTCTTGAGCCTTATCACCTACTATATGTTGATCTATTTGGTCCAATGAATGTCATGTCTATTGCAAAGAAGAAATATGCTATGGTCATAGTAGATGAGTTTACCAGATACACATGGGTGTATTTCTTGCACACAAAAAGTGAAACTGCATCTATCTTGATTGATCATGTCAAACAACTGGATAAATTGGTCAAAGACTCTGTGAAAATCATAAGAAGTGATAATGACACTGAGTTCAAGAATTTGATCATGGAAGAGTTCTACAAAGACCATGGAATAAAGCAGAAATTCTCTGCTCCTGGAACTCCACAGCAAAATGGAATTGTTGAAAGAAAGAATAGAACTCTTATTGAAGCTGCACGAACTATGTTTGATGAAGCAAAGTTGGTCTGTCGAGTTTCCTTCTTGTAAGTACCGTTAGGCTTTCGTAATGAAGTTAGCTTATCCAAAAAAATAGGGAGTAATAATTAAAATACGAATTAAAAGTATTAAGTATTAACAAGACTTTATTTTAATAAGAATTTTAATTCACAAAATAAGTAATTATTATATAAAATTTAGATAATAGTTATAGATATTTTTCTTATTATAAATAATAACAGGATGTCATAAACTAAATTAGTCCAAAAAAATATTTAAATTAAATTTCATAAACTAAATTAGTCCACAAAAATATTTAAATTAAATTTCATGATTTTATAAACTTGATTATTGAGTAATAGACGAAATAATTTAATTATATTAGATTTATAGATAATGAGATAACAGTTTTTTGAGAGTAAATATGTTTAACGAGATTTGGGTGCTTTAAAATTATTTTTTTTTATTAAGAATGCATTTTCAAAATTCTATATTTATTCATAATTTCAAAAGGATCAAGACAAATCGAAAATAAAAAAATTATAAAATTATTTTAAAAATAATTTTAACATTTTTTAAAAGCAGGTTTGTATCAAAATAAATTAAAAAAAATTATTAAACCGCTGTGAAACGCGCCTTAGTATACTATTTATAATTATATTATAATTGATTTTAGGGTCGCGCTGCAATCAGAAAATCTTATAATGAGAATCCCGAGAACTAGTGATTACTAGTTGAAACTAATGATTTATTTTATTTTTTTTAAAAAAGTTAAAATTTTGAATTAGATAAATTGGTAATTTTGTGCCAAACAAAAATTTTAAATTTTATAAAATCACCAATTTTAACTATCAAAATCACTAGTTCTCACAATTCTAAGTTCTCATTTGAGTAAAAACATATATATATATATATTGAGTTAAATTAAATTTATATTAAGTATAAATTAATACTAAGAAGTAATTATTAAAATATTAATAAAAAAATATTAGTTAAGCATTCATAAGACCTATATATCACACGGGTTTTAAGCTAATACTCCTTCCGTCCCACTCATTTTTTACGTATTTATAGATCATAATTACATAAAAGTAGAGGAAGCGGAACCAAGTCAAGATGATACGGATTTATTTTTATTTTTTTTATAAAAATTTGAACATTATATTTTTATTTATAAAAAAAATCTTAGACAACTACATTTTATAAAAGTCTCAACATATATGACGAGCCTCCGTTTTAATTGGATAGAACGAAGAGCGTATATATTAATATTAGAAAATTTACAGATGAATAACATAATTTTAATTATTTTGATTTTAAGAATATAGTAAAATTGAGTAGATATAAATTCATAAGAATATTTAATTTTATTTTTAATTAAAAGACATGAGAGAAATTATACAGGGAAAAACCAATGGAAACAAGTATAATGGAAAATAAAGGAGTAAATTGCTCCACAATTAGCGCAGATGACACAGGAAAATGGGTAGGCATGAAATCGAACTTACAAGAAATGCAACTTTCCTTGCATTTTATATTTTTATTACATACACATATCCCCCTTACCTTCATTTTATTACTACTGTCACGAAATAAATACTAATGAGTCATGAAATCCGTGTAATATAATAGTCATCGTCATCATCACTCTAGAGAGAGAAAACTGGTTCGCAGAATACCAAGTGTGTGTATAAATTTCTAAAGAGAGAAAGCTTCGCCTCCTCGTTTTCTCCGTTTAAAATTCAACCCTTTGTTTGCTTTCTTTTGGTAATTCATCTTTTTCCCTGCTATAATTTATTAAATTTATTATCTTTTTTTTTGTTTATTGTTTGATGTTATGTTTGTTTTGTGGTTTAATTTGCAGACAGTTGCTAGGCTTTTGGTTTATTGTGGTTAAGTGTAATAAAGTTTGAAGCTTTAATATTTTTAGTTGATATAAAGTAGTGATTTTTAGGGGTTTTGGGGGCATTGTGAAATTGGAAATATTATTATTTGAGATTTTAGGTGAATTGGAGTAACAATGGGTGATAATGAGAAAGGAAATATTGACATGATGCATAGGGCTGTAGGGACATTGGGGAAACAGGCTTTTTCGAGTTCGAATAATCAGCTTGATTTGTCTCAGTTTAATACGGCACAGCTTAGTGCTCAAATGAGACAGTTTTCACCTAGTTATAGTGTTGAAAGTGGTAAGAGGGTTGGTATTCCGCCGTCTCACCCACAAATGCCACCTGTTTCGCCATACTCGCTGAGCCCGGGAACCCGGACTGGTAATTTACAAGTGGGGTCACAGAATTTTGGTACTGCTTCTGGGCCGTCTCATGCTCGGTCTTTGTCACAACCGTCTTTCTTTTCGCTTGATTCTTTGCCTCCGTTAAGCCCTGTTCCTTATAAGGATTCCCCTCCCGTTAATAATTCTGGTGGTTTAAATGCTGATTTACCAATAGAGGATAAGGGTGCAAATTCAAACCCTTTATTACCTCCTTCGCCTTTTGCTAGGGGTAATCCATTGCGGGTTGGGGAGAGTCTGCCTCCTCGTAAAGCACACAGGCGGTCCAGCAGTGATATTCCTTTTGGGTACTCCACTATCATGCAGTCATCACCTCCTTTAATCCCGTTACGTGGCCCGGGTGGTTCAGAATGGTCAGTAGCGGCAAGAGATAGTGCAGGGCTGCAACCAGCGATGCTGGTTAAGAAAGAATCAAGTTGGGATAAAGGAAGTGAGGGCAATGCTGAAGGAGAAGTTGTGGACGACCTATTTTCTTCATATATGAATCTGGACAAACTTGAAATGCTAAACTCTTCTGGGCCTACTGATCAGAAGATATTTGAAAATCGTGAAGATTTGGATAGTAAGGGCAGTGGTACAAAGACGAATGGTGAGAGCAGCGATAATGAAGCTTCTAGTGGTAGTATAAGTAAAAGTGGTACCAGTATTCAGAGAGCAGGAATTTCTTCTTCTGCAGAGAGAAGAGAAGGCTTGAAGCGAAATGCAGTGGGAGATATTGCTCCAACTACGAGACACTATAGAAGTATTTCAATGGATAGTTTTATGGGGAAAATGAACTTTGGTAACGATTCACCTAAAATGCCCCCTTCCCCGGGAGCAGGCACTGGACAACTATCTCGAAGCAATTCAATTGATGAGAATTTATACACCTTTAGCTTGGAGTTTGGAAATGGTGAATTTACTGGAGCTGAACTCAAGAAAATCATGGCAAATGAAAAGCTTGCAGAAATCGCATCAAGTGACCCTAAGAGAGTGAAAAGGTATGTTTCATTTAATCCTTGTTACCTAATGACTTATTTTTAGGTGTATAATGTACAGTGCCTCAGAAATGGTTGATATGTACAGAATATTGGCTAATCGTCAGTCAGCTGCACGTTCTAAAGAAAGGAAGATTCGTTATATATCAGAATTGGAGCACAAGGTTCAAACGCTGCAGACTGAAGCAACTACATTGTCGGCCCAGCTTACGCTTCTGCAGGTAGGAATCTGCTATATTTTTATCTATTTTTTCACTAGCAAATACTCAGTGTTTCCAGTTTTTCTTGTTTCAGAGAGACTCTGCTGGACTCGCAAATCAAAATAATGAGTTGAAATTCCGCCTGCAATCAATGGAGCTGCAAGCACACCTTCGTGATGGTAAGATTTCACGAATTGCTAGTTGCACATGCAATAGCTTCTATGTATATATTGATGTTGCAGTGGAAATCAGTAATTTCTAAATAAGCATATATTTCTCAAAATGCCGTTTTTTATATTGTAACATTCTCTTTGTGTTTAGGTTATTGTTTAGGAAGAGTTTAGATAATAATATATCATTATGTTTAAAAGTACTTGAGTCCTTTCCATAGCATGGGCTCCACTTTCTCTTAATTTATTTCTGATTTCCTAGAGTTATTGAATATTTTTGTGCACATGCATGTGTCCAAAGTAGAGAACTATATACGTTTTAATCTAGGTAGGGGTGAAACATTTTGCTCCAGACCAATTGATTAAACTACTGGTGGTTGGATCAAAGTATAGCTTGTTTGTTATACATATAACTCTTAACTTGATCCTGATCAGAGAGTTTTCATGCTTCATGTAGGCTGCTTCCATGGAAAAAATGAAAAATTGCATCATCATTTTTAGACTGCACAATACATGTAAACAATAGTTTTGAAGCTATGTTTACAGTGCAAGTTGGTTTTATTGTTATTAAAATTTTATCCACTGACATCTATAAGAATATTGGAGAACTATGTAGCATTCACTTAACATCTATGGAGATACTGATATACAAGAATTAGCCTCGAACCTATATGTCACCTAAGCAGCAAAAACTGATAATTGTCTTTGATATTGTTGCCACAGCCTTAAATGAAGCTTTAACTTCGGAGGTTCAGCGGCTAAAAATTGCAGCAGCTGATCTGAGTGGAGAGTCCTGTAAATTCCAGCAGCTCTCTCTGAACTCACAGATTTTCCAGTTCCGCAACCAGCAGCAACCTAATCAACTCAGCGTACATCAGTCGCAACAGCAACAGCAACAATCACAGTTGCAACAGAATGGCTGCACAGATAGAAACCATGAATCTGCCGAATAGATTTATTAATCAATGAGGTGAAAGCTTTTGGTTCTCACATGGCTTTTGGTTCCTTGAATTTTCAATACTAAGTTCTTTGTTCTCTATACTTCCCAATTGCATTCATTCATTCATTTGGCGTCAATAACAAGACACACAAGTTCAATATCGTCAGTTGCAAGAGTCTTTCATGTTTATCCCCAACCTAGACGAGCATTAAGCATTACAGAAATTTTTAGATGCCCTATAATATTTTTTTTATAAACAGTGTAATCTTTGCCTCCGTCTAAGTAGCTTGCTAAATCTCTTAAGCCATGGAGTGTATTCTCTTGATCTCTTCAATTGTTTTTCCCCTTATCGATTCACTTTAATTGTTTCCCCCCTAAAATGATTCTCTTCCATTGGTTTTTCGTGTATATGTAGTTCTTCAATCCTCCTTCCATAATACTCAAAACCTTGTCTACTTCGAGTATCTTTGTCAAATGTATAAAGTCAGAAACCTATATTTTTGTGTGTTTTCAAAAGCTACCAGTAGTAAGAAATATCTGTTGATTGCATTAATGGATCAAAGAACTAAAATTATGTCGATAATCAGTGTTATTCCGCCCCTGCTTCTAGTCTGCAACTTATAGTATATGCATCTCTTCCCCTTTTGATAATTGTTCTGGCATGAAGATCTCATTTCAAATCAAAAAACACCACCGAGCCCAAAAACAAAATTTCCATTGTTAGGTCATAGGCAAACCCTCGCTCCAGACAACAAGAGTTTGGTCCAATTTTTTCACTCCATTTTGGATCACACCTTATGGTTGTTGTGTCCTCTCCTGCTGCTGCACAAAAATGTTTCACTAAAAATGACATAATTATGGGACCGCACATATAATTATCCAAAAACTCGACACATGAGTTCTCAAAAATGGAGATAAAATCAAACATGAATGAGTTGTAACTAAATATCATAATGAGGATGATTGGAGGAGATGAGTATTTTGGTGAAGATGTGGATAAATCAAGCAGAAACAATGCATGCAAGAGAGATTATATTGAATGTGTGCTTTCACGAGGAGTTTCACATGCTGCAGATTTTGTGCTACTTTTGTGATGGATTGACTATGATTTTTGTTATGAGGTGGAAGTAGTGGCTCTGAGTAAGGAAAGGGGCAAGATTCTGGAACAAGATATTATTGATAAACATCGTCGTGATCAGAGTAGGAATTCCATGGTAGACCAGTTGTTGTCGCTGCAGAAATAGAAACCTGATTACTATTCTGATACCATCATCAAGGGCTTTATGATCGCAAGTATCGCTTACCCAGCTCATTCTCTCATTTACATATCAGCTCATTCTCTCATTTACCTATCACAGACACACAGCTACTAATAACATGACCAATTACATGATCATCATGAATTTTTTTAACATATAATTAATTAGTCAATTATAAAGAAATACCTGTTGTCACCATATTGTAAGGCCAGGCCAATATGATACCAAACTATGTACTCCAGATAATGTACTGAAATAGCTAGTAACTAGTTAATCTTTTTGGCATTTATCTCAAACAGAATCGCTTCTCAAGTACATAACAAGATATAAGTTTTAAGCCAGAGAGATTTGAAAGTGGAGTATGAAGCATACAAGTTGATGCCATTCGAAATGGACAGAAGGTCTTGCCCTGGAGCTGGACTGGCCCAACGTGTAGTGGGCTTGGTTGGGATAAATATTTGTTTCGCTGCATTAGAATATTGTTTTTTCCTAGCTTCAATTTGTGCCAGGGTATCAATATGAGATTCCGATTGGGGAGAGGCGAAGGTGTCTGGCGAGTCTACATATTCAAATTTTTTGAGTAGTTCATAATTGACATGGGGATGGCTTGAGAAAGGATTCTGTCTTTTCGAGCTTTAGCTTCTTGTGTCATGGTTTAATGAAGAGTCACTGAAGGAGTCATCACAGTAAGCATATCTAGGGACGACACATTGTCTGATTCATGCATGCTTTAATGGTTGGGTCCTCTCCCGCGTAGATAACCTGCAAGATGCTGACGGATTAACTTAACAATAAAGAAATAAGTGGCATTGTCTCTATTCTTGTAGATTGATTAACATCATCCACTAGCTTATACACCATTGAATGTTCTTCTAGAACATCATCTCATAGCTTATTGTTGTTAGACATATCCTGTACTTAAATAAAATCTTGGATAAAATGTATCTCCTTCTCTTAGTAGTTAGCGGTACATATCCTCTCAATCTATAAATTCAGCCTCTGAAGGCCTAATGAACACAGGAAAATTCTCTCATCTTTCTTCGCTTCATGGTATCAGTGCAGGAAAATCAAAAGCCTGATATATATAAAAATTAATTCTCTTTCATCAACCATACTTTCACCATGTCAGATACTTCCGCTGAACATGGCGCTTTAACATTAACCAAGAAATCTGCTTTGGATCAAACCTCTCCATTCTACCTTCACCGATCTGACCATCCTGGTTTATCTATTTGTCCGGTAACCTTGAAAGGTGAAAATTATCAAGAATGGTGTACAACTATGAAAAACGCCTTCCGAGCCAAGTGTTGGGCTTTCTTGATGGACAAATTTCGAAACCTGCTGAAAAATCACCAGAGATAGATGATTGGTGGAGTGTCAATTCGATATTGATTGGTTGGATCATGCAATCAATTGAACCTTCCTTACGATCATCGATCACTTTGAGACAGTCCGTGAATTATGGGATGATCTGAATCAACGATTCTCAGTCGGTAATGGAAGGATCCTGCAACTTGGATCTGATATTTCTTCTTGTCGTCAAAATGGTCAGTCTATTGCTGCTTATATTATGGTAATTTAAAGAAATTGTGGTACGAACTTGCTACGTACGTACCACCAAAATCTTGCACTTTTGGGAAGTGCTCATGTGACCTCACAAGCCATATTACCAAAGAACGTGAAGAGGAGCATCTCCATCAATTTCTCTTAGGTCTCGATGATGATGTTTTTGGATCTCTTTTGCTCTAATGTTCCGGCACCTAATCGGGTATACTCTCTTGCTATTTCAAGAGGAACGTCATCAAACTCTTGTCAAGGATCGAGAGCCTAAATCTGATGCTATGGCATTTTCTGTTCAGCCACTACTCACTATGTCATAGATGACCTATAGCAACCCCTCCCTAAAAAATGTTACCTAATATGTTACCTTAGATAGAGCAGTTATGAGCTAATTTAACATTATGTTTTTATGTTACCTTAGCCAAAACCGTGGTGTTGTATACATTCTGGTCAAAATGTTATCTTAGAGTATTAAAACATAAATAAATATGTTGCTTTTAAGATTAATTATTAATTTAAATTCATATTCAAGAATTCAGGATGATATACAAATAGAATGAATAAAATCCGTGACGATATGCAAATTTTGTACATATTAAAACTTAAAAAAGTTAAAAGAGGAATTAATTAGCAAAAAAAAAGTTAAAATAAATATTTTAAACCTAATAAAATTTTAAAATAGAATTTTTATTAATAATAAAACATATAAATTGTCGTCCTCTTGATATGAGCACTGTTATATAAGTTTAAAAATAAAAGTATTAAAATATTTGGATATATATATATTTATAACAAATAAAATAAATAAGTATAATATTTAAATATTTGAAAATAGATTTATGGAATCTTAGAAATTTGATAAGGAGGTAAAATTTATGAAAATATTCAAACACAACGCCCAATTTTTTGGGTAAAAGGATGCCTATTTTCCGCCCACTAAAATCAACAGAGTCTCAATCTCATTAGTCTCTCACATTCTTTCGCTCTCTTCCCCCTCTGTGCTCTCTCAATCTCATTACTCTATTTCTCTCGATCTCTGTCTACTTTTTCTCTATCTACTCGCTATAACTTGGACTTTCTAATTAATAATTAGGTATTTATATTTGAACTTAGGGTTCAATTGATTTCAATATCAAATTAGGGCTCAATTGAATATCAATCGATTTCTAATTATTGGTTATTTTGTGTGTATGTGTGTTATTGTGCCGAACTGATTTTTTGTGTTTAATTGAAGCAGCCGAAGAAGATGCCGCAAACAAGAGACGATCCTAGTGCACTATTCTTTCATCACTGAAGCCAATCCGTTGGTCGACTGATTTTACCCGGTGAAGAACGAAGATTTAATTTATAGATCTCAAAGAGATTCCGCTGAAATCCAATCGATTTTCGGTTTCGAAAAACACAAGTATTGAAAGAATAACAAGTAACACGACAATACTAATGTGAATTTTGGTTTGGTGTTGTTTTTCGATGAATACGTTGCTCCGCTTACACCTTGTGACACTATCGGTGATTCTCTACTGCGGCGAGTTGTTTTATTGATGGATTCAAGGCCTATTTGTTATCTGATTTACTAAATTAGTTTTAGTGATTGTAAATTGTTGTTTTTATTACGACTTGATTGATCACTGATTTGATTCAGATGGATTTCGTGTTAGGTTTTCGGGATTGTTAATTCTATGGAAGGGTGATGTATGTGTTAGTTAAGGGTGATGGAGCAACACCGCTAAAGAAATCACCCATGTTGACAAGGTATAAATTAAGTCTTCTTGAAAGTTGTGTACATATTCGTTTGCTGTACTTTGTTTGTTTTCTATCAGAATCCTAATAGCTTTTATAACACAAACAAGATATATATGATGTAGGAGCTACCATTTACTATACATATTACAAAATTTTAAGGTACAGTTGCCTTCTCAATTTCTATTGTAAACCCTGTATTAGTTTGCTACATGTCTAGCCTCTTTCATTCAAGATACATTACAACAAATTATACCAGGGTTGGGCATAATGTAACAAGGTGTAATACTTCTGTGCAATTGATTCACCATCAAATTGAAATGTATTGTTAATTTATGGCTACCTAACTTGCAATATGTCAATACTCACTTATGTAACAATGTTTGCCTAAAGTGTAGAGAGTCGTGGTACACTTTTTTAATCACATCAGTATCTTAGTTGCAAAAGAAGGTTAGAGACTTGTGATCGTTGAAGTCTGCATCTTTATTTTGGCTTCCATCTTTATTGGACGTATAAGTAAAATGTTACAATAGAACTCATATTAAACTTAATTTTGTAAAAAACTTTGCAAATTAGGCGTCTTTCATACCTTGTTCTTGCTTCTTTCTCTCTTCTCACATATTCTTTTGAATTGTAAGTTTCACTGATATTTGATCTATAAATTGGCCATGCTTATTGCTGGTAGAATTTTGCTTGTTGTGGCGTTGAATTTGCTAATCAGGTACATCAGTTATTTGACTCATTTTTACTTTTTATGAATTTTGCAGAACTATTTCATATATGTATAATCTTCTCTCAAGGTATCCATCTATAGCCAATGCGATTGCATTTCCACCTCAGCTCTTAAGTCTTAAGTTTTAAGCATAATCCACTTTACCGTTATAAAGTAACTGCGTGCAATCTGACATATTATGAGTAAAGCATCTTGTTGACTGTTATTTCCAGAAGCCTTAGTTGAGTACCGTAATATCTCTCACTACAAATTTCTGACGTGTTGGTAAACGGGTTGCTGATACTAATGAACGGCTCAGAAATGACAACTCACGTTTCTAATATATAAATTGCTGTTTGTTTTTAACTTGTATATTGAACCCAAGTAAAATATAATGCTGATTTGACTTTGTTATTCCTAGAAGACTAACAATGAGATTTACAGAAGGGGGGTTGAATGTAAATCTCAAAACTTTTTCAAGTTTTGAGCAGTTTATAAAGTTGTGTGTTCAAGAAGAACAAGTGTGTGAATTGCTTTAAGCTAATACAGACAGATATATATTCAAGCACAAATGTAAAGAACACAACAGACCTTAAAAACTTTTCTGGTGGATTTGTTGTTCCACCAGAGATGGTGTATTAGAAAATCTGTGTTCAACAATGTTGATCACAGCTGCATCCTAGTACAAACTAGATGAATTTTCTCTCAAGATATTTCTTAACAGCTCTGGAAAAATCTCTCTAATTACTAGCTTCTTCTTGGTTCATATATATTACCAAGTGTACAAGTGAAAAACAATATAAAATTACAATAGTAAAATAAGTTCTTCACTTGCTTCTTTTCCTGTTCACTCAAGTACTTTGTTGACTATTGCAACTTTGTACAAAAGAAGAACGGCTGCTTTTTCTGTTGATCCTGAAATTCGGCTACCACATCTCAGTTTTCTCTGTCAACCCACGTGCCTCTGCTTGTAGGTACAACTACTACTTATCAACGGCTGATTAGCAGAACATCCGTTGAAGCTTTCATCCGTTGATGACTTCATCCGTTGAAGGATGTTATCCGTTGAAGCTTTCATCCGTTGATGCTCTCATCCGTTGAAGGATGTTATCCGTTGAAGCTTTAGAGACATCCGTTGAAGCTTAGCTTCTCATCCGTTGAAGGTCTTTTAAGTCATCCGTTGATACCACTTCATTTATACAAAATTACAAGGCATGAAATATTTACAATTGGCCTTCCTATCTGCATATCATCTAGTAGTCAACATGACTCATAGTTTCTCTCAACTTCTAAGAATTACAATTTTAAATACAGAGACTGAAATATGCTACAATACTAGACTTATTTCTAAGTAAAGCTACACCATCAACGGATAGCCAAAGTGGTCTTATCCGTTGAGGCTACAGACACTAAATTTCTACTTAAGTGTTTTGTTAAACATATCATCAAACTAATGCACATATATTCCTAACAATCTCCCCCTATTTATGTCTATAAGAACTGTAGGCATAAATTCAGGGTTAACTTGATGATAACAAAACACTTAACAAATATTTGAATTGAAACTAAGTAGAAATATAAAAAGTGCTGCAAAAGTGTATGTACTAGGAGGTAATTGAAGATTTACAGTATTTCCAAGGGTGCTCCTCTAGCCTGAGCAAATCATCATTTTTTTCTTTGTTCCCTGGTTTTCTTTCCTAGCCCTTTGTCATTTCCCTCAATTTGGAGTTGGAGTTTTCTGAAGAATTCAGCTTCATCTTCATCACTGATATCCAACTTAGATTGCATTTCCTTGAGAGTTTCATTGCTGGCAATCTTGAGTTGGTCTTCAAGTCTGAAAAATCTTCTGACTCCTTTGTCATCTCTAAATTCCATCAACCAATGAGGTGATTTGTGAATTTTAGTTCCCCTTTCTTGTATGAGTAAGGTTCTGGGCAAAGCATTTGGTTCCCTCCAAGTCTTCCTTATGTTGGCAATCTTGTTGAGAATTTCAGTCTTGGCTGTTCTGGTAAAGCCAGAATCCTTTTTGATGGCTGAAAAGACTCTGATCAAGGTAGAGTAGCCTTCATTTAGAATCCTGTGGAGAGGCCATGTTCTTTCCCCAGCTCCTTTATATCTGAACACTAATCTTTCTGGTAACTGTCTGTAGGCAGCTATTCCCCTTACATCCTCCAGCTCATCCAGATAGAGTTCAATGTCTGAAATTTCTTTTATGTCACAAATGTGAACATAATCATCTTTAGAAATGGGTGACTTAGGCTTAGGTTTTTGTTTTTGAGTGAATTTCTTAGAGGTTGTGGGAGGTGTAGATTTTGGTTTTCTTTTCTGTTTCTTTGGTGGTGGAAGAGTGGTTAGAAAGGTAGGCAATGTGATGTTGTCCCAATCAATAGGTTCCTCTTTTGGAATGATTGGTTCACCATGGATATTTATAGAGGGATCAGTAACAAAAGGTTCAGGTATGGAAGGTAGTGGTTTAGATATAGATTTGGTATCTTCAGGGTTATCTTCACTCCTTCTGTGTGCCTTGGCCTTTCTTCTGTTTCCCTTCTGCCATTCCTCTCTTTCCTCCATATTTTCACCAAATATGCTCCCAAGAACCTCATCTAAGTTAGCAATCTTTTCTTCACCCCTGACTTCAATTCCTTTCATTTCTTCAACTTGGCTTGACTTTAGCTGTTTTTCAAGCTTTGCTTGTGCTCTTTTGTCAGCCTTTAATTGCTTGGCTTCTTCTTTCTTAGCTATTGAGAATTTGGGATGTCCTTGCATCACACATATGCTCTTTCCCTCTCTAATGATAATAGCTCTATTTCTCCTTACAGCCTCATCCATGGACTTTTTGAGATAGGCAATACTCCTGCCTAAGATCTTGTTCTCATCATCTTTTGAAGGAGGAAAGTCCACTTCTTTTAAAGGATTCTTTGTTGAGTCCTTATTGGATCTTTCATTGGGCTTGAGGATTATAGCTTGTAGCTCTTTGGAAGAAGCTTCTCCATCCTTAAGACTCCCTACTGGCATGAGCTCCATGTTGATTGGTTCAATCTTTGTGCTAAATTTCACAGATGTTGATTTATTTTGTGTAGAACCAAACACCAATTGCAACCTTTCATCAATTCTCCTCCATTGTTCTTTCATTTGTATTTCAGCTGCTGCTAGCTGAATCAAATCAATTCCATCAGATTTTCCCTTGATTTGAATGATTGGAGAGGTAGTGATGGCAGGAACTAGCACTTTAGATATCTGAATCTTTGTAGAGGGCTCTCCTTCCCCTTCCCTTTTATTCTCCCCCTTTTTGTTATCATCAAGGAGAGGGGTCAAGCCTTGTGCTTTTGCCAGCTGCATTAGGAGATTGGTTTGAGATTGTTGGTTGAGAAGAAGGGTGGCCACAGAATCTTCAATTCCTTGAACTCTGTCTTCCAACTTGGCCAGCCTTTGTTCAGTAACTGATTCCTTTTTCAATCTCGAAACCAAGTCCTGCAAAGTACCATAGGGCATGACTGAATCCAATTTTTCTGAAGTGAAGGATTTCAAGTCAGCAATATCTTTCCTGAGATCATTTAGACTCATATCTTGCTTTACTTTCTGCAACTTTATGAGATGCAGTGAGTCCAGGTGAGCTTGGAGGATAGCCTTGATATTTGCATTTGAAGTGTTCTGAATGGCCTGTTGAATAGTGATGATTTGTTTGACCAGGTGGACATTGAATTCACCTGTTCTATGCTCCTTAGTCAGGGCCCATTCAGGTAGATTAGGAATGGAACTAGGGTCTTCATCTCCCCCTATGTTCATGCTTCCATCAGAAGAAATAGAGTCATCATCATCAGAATTTACTCCAAATTCCTCAGATGGCTCACCAGCTGTAGAAGGCATCCTGTTAATAGCAGCTTTATCCCTTTGAAGAGATTCTGTTGAGTGCACTAGATGTAGTGTCCTCTCTGCCTCCTCATTGCCCTGAGCAGCCAACAGTTGATAGGCTGTCACAGGATGAGTAAAAGTGTCAGCATCCAAGGAAATGTTATCAATTACAGCTTTGTAATGTTGCTGAAATTGTCTTTCCTTTTCAGCATCATCCACAATCATTGACTCATGAGCAATGGCTGGTTCCACCCTTGTATCAACTGTACCTGCTTTTCTCTCTTTTTCTCTATGTTCTTGCATCAGGGGCTCCCCCTGGCTCACACATCTCACTCCCTCACCTTCACCTTCTAAGGTGGTACTCCACTCACTGACTTTTGCCATGCTGGAAGAAATAGCATGCATTTTTGTGCTCTCAATCTCTCCTTTTGCCTGGGAGCAACCCAGCCTCTCACTCAAATTTTCACTCCCTGCCCTCAATCCTAAAAGTGATTGCACAGTATTCATGTCTTCTACACTTGGAATCATTTCAGTTATTTGTGTAGAGACTATCAACGGATGTGGAATATCCGTTGAAGTTGAAACTGTTGTTATCAACGGATAACTGCTGTTAAGCTTATCCGTTGAAGAGCAACCACTTGTCAACGGATGAGTGATATCCATTGAAGAAGGAAAAGAAGATGAAATTGAAAGTGATATAACTGTTGAATCTGTATAGATTGATTTGATATGTGTTGATACAGATCCTTCAATTATATCTGAAAGAATTTGCGGGTGATCCAACAAATCATCTAAAAGATGATGATCACCTGTATTTGAGTGGGGCTCCTCCCTGAGTTGTAAAGAGGGAGAATCAGGAATTGATGGGAATAGCATATCCACATCCAGAGATGGTGAAGAAGTATTTGGTGATTGATGTGTAGTTATTGTGAGAGAATGGGGCTGTGACTCCACATTTATTGGAGTCACATCAAACTGAGTTTGAGAAGGCACAGAGACAGATGGATGTATCTGTGCAGTGTGTGCACCCTGTGTAGAAGATTGGGTTCTAGCCTTCTTTCTTCTAATAAAGGCTTTTGTAGGTGAGTGTTTGGCTTTAGTGTCCCTCCCTCTTTTGTTCTGTGTTCCTGGATGGGAACTCTTTTCAATAGTAACATCCTTTTGGGAGGATGCTACTAGGGATGTGCTAGAGACCTTTTCAACCACCACAGCTTTTTGAGAAACTGGGGCTTGGCTAGCTTGGGAAGCACTCAACTCTCCTTCCTTATCCTGGGGGTTTCTTTGATGTTCACCCCTCCCCTCACCACTCACACCCTGTTCACTTCCCTCAGGGTTAATGGTTGTTGTTACAACTGTTGTCTTTTGAGAAACAACAGAGGTGGTTTTCTTTGTCTTGGATTTTGAAAGTTTAGATTTGGTGACCTTGGTAGAAATCTGTTGGGGCATTGACACAGATTTCATGGCCACACTAGAAGATAAAGAAATAGAGGGGTTGGAAGAAGTAGGAGTTGTAGAAGCAATTACCTCACCTACCTGGGGTGCATTCATGATTGGTAAATATACCAATTGCACACTACTGTTAAGATCCATTCTCTTCAAGTCTGCAAGAACTCTTTTCTCTTGTGCCCAACACTTGAGTTTATTATTCTCATTGATTATGACTAAACCTTCAGCAACATGGTTAGCCAATAACATAAAGAATCTAGCATAATAGATGTTATTAGATCTATTAGCTTTGTTACCTAATCTAGTACCTAATTCTAGCATCACATAGTTGCTAAAGTTAAAGTACCTATCAGAAACAAGCATATAGAACATGTTAACAAGAGATGAAGTTATGGCATCAAAATTACTAATTTTCCCAGAGAAAACCTTTATGAAGGCATCCCCAAGAAAACTCCATTCTTTCCTAAGGCCTTTTCGTCTAATACCCCCTAAATTAGCAGAGTTAAGAGAGTAACCTATGGAATCTAACATGCTGGATACATCACTATCAGTGTGTGGTGTCATGGCATTGTTCTCAGGTAATTTAAAACATGCTTGTAAGTCATCACAGTTAATACAGTGATTTTTACCTTTGAGAGTGAAGGAGATAGTCATATCCATGGAGTTGAACTCAGCAGTTGTCCAAATCTCTTCAACTACTTCACAGAAAATCGTTGGGGCTTCCAGCATTGCATAGCTAAGTTTACAGTTTTTGATGAAGTCCATCATTTTGTGATAATCTGAGTGGGCTTCATTCTTCTCTACCAGAGCTATGAAATTATTCTTCTCGTAGATGAACCCAGATTGAGACATAATCTTCACGACTGGTGCCATTGTTGTGAGTAGAAATTGCAGAGAATAACTTGAGGGTTTTGCAGAGAGAAAATGGTAAATGCTTGAAATTCTAAGAAAGCGTAAAGTAATAATGAACAATCAGAAGGGCTTATATGCTTTCAAAGAAAAAAAATAAATAAAGGATTAATCAATAAATAGGTGTTAGTGAATTTCAGCCGTTTAAGAATAAACTGTAAGTATTCTAATAACTACCTTTAAAACCAATACATACAGATGTATGTATGGTATCAACGGTTAAGAAAATAGAATCAACGGCTGTGAAACACCTCAAACGTCTGATGTGACATTTCAACGGATAATGTAAATTGTCATCCGTTGAAAGGTACTTCAGCTTTATCCGTTGACGGATAAAAGTTCCAGAGATATACTTGTCTTTCAACGGATAATGAATATCCGTTGATAGAGCAATTTTGACTTTCAACGGATAGGGAACATCCGTTGATGGAATAAACTTTGTTAAAAGTCAAATTTGTTCTAGCAACTAATATATTTCAGGCTCCACATCAAATTGCAAAGAAGACATGAATTTTAAGAGTAATTAAGCATACCTAGCTCACTTACCAATCTTGTGAATGTTGATTCATCAAGTGGCTTGGTAAATATGTCAGCAATTTGTTGTTCACTTGGAACAAAATGTAGTTCCACTGTACCATTCATGACATGCTCCCTGATGAAGTGGTACTTAATATCAATGTGCTTGGTCCTTGAGTGCTGCACAGGATTCTCGGTTATGGCTATGGCACTTGTGTTGTCACAAAAGATAGGTATTCTATCAACATGAAGTCCATAATCAAGGAGTTGATTCCTCATCCATAACATTTGAGAACAGCAACTTCCAGCAGCAATGTATTCAGCCTCAGCTGTAGAAGTAGAGACTGAATTTTGCTTTTTGCTAAACCATGATACAAGCTTGTTTCCCAGGAATTGACAGGAGCCTGTTGTACTTTTCCTGTCTATTTTGCAACCTGCATAGTCTGCATCTGAATAACCAATTAGATCAAAGCCAGATTCTCTAGGATACCAAATTCCTAAATTTGGTGTACCCTTGAGATATCTGAAAATTCTCTTGATAGCAATTAAGTGAGACTCCCTAGGATCAGCTTGAAATCTTGCACACAGACATGTAGCAAACATTATATCTGGTCTGCTAGCAGTTAAATATAAAAGTGAACCAACCATGCCTCTATAACTTGTAATGTCCACAGACCTTTCAGTCTTATTTAATTCAAGTTTGGTGGCAGTGGCCATGGGAGTTTTTGCAGATGAACATTCCATTAAGTCAAACTTCTTTAAAAGATCATGAATATATTTAGTTTGACTAATGAAAATTCCATTACTAACTTGTTTAATTTGTAAACCAAGAAAATAGGTTAGTTCTCCCATTAGGCTCATTTCATAATTACTTTGCATTAGCTTAGCAAACTTCTTACAAAGATTATTATCTTTAGAACCAAATATTATGTCATCTACATAAATTTGAACAAGTATACTAGAGCCATTAACATTTCTAAAGAAGAGAGTTTTATCAACAGTACCTCTAGTGAAGTGATTCTCCAAAAGAAATTTTGATAATGTTTCATACCAGGCTCTAGGTGCTTGCTTCAGTCCATAGAGTGCTTTCAACAGATAATACACATAGTCTGGAAAATTTGGATCTTCAAATCCTGGAGGTTGACTTACATAGACTTCTTCCTCTAATTTCCCATTTAGAAATGCACTCTTGACATCCATTTGATAGACTTTGAAATTGGCATGGGCTGCATAGGCTAGAAAGATTCTGATAGCTTCAAGTCTTGCAACAGGAGCATATGTCTCATCAAAATCTATTCCCTCTTGCTGAGAATAGCCTTTAGCAACCAATCTGGCTTTGTTCCTTATGATAATGCCATTTTCATCCATCTTATTTCTGAATACCCATTTTGTATCAATAGGACTCTTGTTCTTTGGTTTGGGTACCAGCTTCCAAACTTGGTTTCTCTCAAATTGGTTTAGCTCTTCCTGCATAGCTAATATCCAATCTGGATCCAATAAGGCTTCTTCCACTTTCTTAGGTTCCTCCTGAGATAGAAAACTACTATACAGACATTCATCTTGAGTAGCTCTTCTTGTTTGCACTTTAGATGATGCATCACCAATGATCAGTTCAAAGGGATGATTCTTGGTCCATTTCCTTTGAGGTGGAAGATGAGCTCTAGATGAGGTGATCTCAGTATTGTCATGATGTGAGATAGAGTTTTGATTAGTTGAAACTCCCCCTGAGTTGTTGGTCCTTTGCAGGGAACTTGGAGTTCCATCAATTAATGATGTAAATTGATTATCAGTTGATGAGCTATGATCAACGGATGCTTCATTAAGTACTTCAACGGATGATGCACAATGTCTTTCAACGGATGCTGAATTTTGTGCATTATCCAGGAGCAAATTTTGTATTCCTTTTGAAGTGTCATCTCCATCAATCTCTTCTTCACTATCATCACAATATATTTCAATATTGTCAAATTTGAGTCTCTCATAATGTTCCTCATCTGTTAGTCCATCAATCTTTTTATCATCAAACACAACATGCACAGATTCCATAACAATGTTGGTTCTTAGATTGTAGACCCTATAAGATTTTCCAGCTGAATAACCAACAAATATTCCTTCATCAGCCTTTGCATCAAACTTCCCTTTATGGTCAGATTGATTCCTTAGTATAAAACATTTACATCCAAAGACATGAAGAAAGTTTAGAGTTGGTTTTCTTTTCTTGAACAACTGATAAGGAGTCATGCCTTTAGCTTGATTGATCAGAGAAATATTTTGAGTGAAACAGGCACAATTAACAGCTTCAGCCCAAAAATATGTTGGTAACTTTGATTCTTCAAGCATTGTTCTGGCAGCCTCAATTAAAGATCTGTTCTTTCTTTCAACTACCCCATTTTGCTGAGGTGTTCTTGGAGCTGAGAACTCATGCATGATTCCATTTTCTTCACAGAACAGCCTTAATGTCAAATTCTTGAACTCAGTTCCATTGTCACTCCTGATGTTTCTTACTTTCAAGTCAGGATGATTATTGACTTGCCTGATGTGATTGATAATGATTTCACTTGCCTCATCCTTTGATCCAAGAAAATAGACCCATGAGAACTTTGAGAAATCATCTACAATCACTAGGCAATATCTTTTTCTTGCTATTGACAATACATTGACTGGTCCAAACAAATCCATATGTAGCAGCTGTAATGGTTCATCAATTGTTGTTTCAAGCTTCTTCTGAAATGATGCTTTCCTTTGTTTGCCTTTCTGACAAGCATCACACAGACCATCCCTTGAGAATTCAACAAGAGGAATTCCTCTTACTAAGTCCTTTTTGACTAGTTCATTCATTGTCTTGAAATTCAAATGGGATAGCTTCTTGTGCCATAGCCAACTCTCAACTGAACTTGCTTTGCTGAAAAGACAAGTAATAGATTCTGCATCTGTAGAGTTGAAGTCAGCTAAGTACACATTTCCTTTTCTAACTCCAGTTAGAACCACTTTGTTGTCTTTCTTACTAGTGACAACACAGGCTTCAGAATTGAAGGAAACTGTATTCCCTCTATCACATAGTTGACTGATACTCAGTAAGTTGTGCTTGAGACCATCAACTAATGCAACTTCTTCAATGATGACATTCCTTGTTGAAATCAAGCCATATCCCATAGTAAACCCTTTGCTGTCATCTCCAAAGGTTATGCTGGGGCCAGCTCTCTCTTTAAACTCTGTGAGCAGGGAGAAATCTCCAGTCATGTGTCTTGAACAGCCACTGTCCAAGTACCATAGATTTCTTCTATTTTCCTGCACACCACAAAATCAATCAATTTGATTTTGGTACCCAAGTTTCCTTGGGTCCATTCTTGTTAGCCTTTCTCCTAGACTTCATTCCTCCTGCATCTTTAGACTTAGGTGAGTTTGAGTCAACCTTGGTCTTAGATGTGGTTGGTTGAGGTGTAGGGTTAGTCACAACATTATCCAGCACATTTATAGTATTATTAGGCATGGATTGTGCATACATGTTATTCCACATTGGCATATTGTATGGCAATTGAGGCATACTGAATGCAGCAAGATAAGAATTGTTAAAATATGGCATGTTTGCAAAATGTGCATAAGGATTTTGTTGAGACATAACAGGCAGAGCATGTAGAGGTGATACAGACATGTTAGGCATGGAAGAGGGTACAGTTATGGGAGATTTCTTAATAGATTTACAGTTAGCAGATAGATGATTAACACTACTACAATGCACACAGCTTTTTCTAGGAGCATACTTGTCAGGTGTGTAATTGTTATGTTTGTTAACTCCTACCTTCCCATTTCTGTTGGATTTCCTTTTGGATTCCTTTTTATCCTCAACCATCTTGAGCCTATTGTTTAACTGTTCTAAGGTCATGTGCCCTACATTCACCTTTCTGACATCTTTGGATGTGCTTGCTCCTTCTTTGACAAAGTTCTTTGAAGTTGAACCAAACTTTTTGTTGAGTTTCTTTAGATTTTCTCTTTTAGAAACATCTGCCTGTTTTAATTGAGGAACCTTCAACGGATGTTCCTTTTCTTCCTTCAACGGATAACTTTCATCATCCGTTGATTCCACATCCGTTGACAGTCCATCAATTAATTCCAGTTTCTTTTTATTTTTATCCCAGGCAGTTTCACAGAATGATTCAATTCCTTGGACTTTGGCAATTTGAGCACTTACATCCCTAGATGTTTTCCAGGCTTTAATCACCTCTTGCTCTTTCTCTAATTGATTGGAAAGTATTTCTACTTTCTTAATAGATTCAGCTAGTTCATTTTCAACAGATACACAATGCAGCTTAGTCTTTTCTAGGTCAATTAACTTATCTTCTAACACAGCATTTCTATTACTTAAAAACAGATTGTTCTCTTTAATCCTACTATTTTCTTTAGCAAGAGATTTAAGAGATACACGCAAATGATACAGTTCAGTAGACATGTCATTAAAAGCATCATTGCACTCTTCTTTAGTAAGCTGTGTTATATCAGTAGTAATTACCTGGTTGCTTGATGAACTAACTTCATTCTCCTCAGAATCAGCCATGAGAGCCAAGTTAACATATTCCATGTCTTCATCCTCTTCTTCTCCATCAGCTGCCCAGTCTCTTTCTTGAGTAATGAAAGCCCTTTCCTTCTGTTTGAGCAGATCAAAATATTTCTTTTTGTAATCTACTTGATCAAACTTCTTCTTTTCAGAGGTTGGCTTTCTGCACTCACTTGCAAAGTGTCCACTCATACCACAATTAAAACACTTGAACTTGGATTTGTCCACCATGTTCTTATGGGGTTTAGTGGCTCTAGTGTTTTTCCTGAACTTCATCTTTGCAAATCTCCTGGACAGAAATGCAAGATGCTCATCAATACCATCAGAGTCATCTTGACTGGAGTTGTCTTCATTTTCAGCAACTTGCCCTTTACCCTTGTCTGATTCTGGATTTCTTACACCATCTTTGGAGCTTGATGTAGATCTCACAGTTTCTTTTCTGCATTCTTTCTCATTTTCAGCTACCAATGCAACTGAACCTCCTTTCTTTCTCCCCCTCTCCAATACCTCATCCTGTTCCAACTCTAGTTCATAAGTCTTCAAGATTCCATATAATCTTTCAAGAGTAAAGTCCTTATAATCTTGAGAGTTTCTTAAGGAAACAGTCATGGGTTTCCATTCCTTTGGTAAGGATCTCAAAAATTTAAGATTTGAATCCTTCACCTGGTACACTCTACCATACAGCTTCAGTCCATTCAACAGTTTTTGGAATCTATTGAATGTGTCATTTAAAGATTCATTTTCTTCAAAATGAAAGTGCTCATACTGTTGAATGAGAAGCTGCATTTTGTTCTCTCTTACTTGTTCTGTACCTTCACACAGCAGCTGAACTGTGTCCCAAACCTCTTTGGCAGTTGAACAATTTATCACATTATCAAACATATCCTTGTCAAGACCATTAAACAAAATGTTCATAGCCTTCTTATCCTTGTGGACTTCTTCTGTGTCTTCCATTGTCCATTCTGCTCTAGGTTTTGGAATGGATTGACCAACAGCAATTGTGGCCGTAGCAACTGTGGCTACTTTGTGGGGAATGTGAGGACCATTCTCAATGCAGTTTACATAACCTTCATCTTGGAGTAGATGAAGGTGCATTTTCACCTTCCAGTGGTGATAACTGTCTTTGTCAAGAACTGGGATCTTTACTCCAATATCCTTCTTACTCATCTTTGTTAGATTCCAAGATCTTTAAACTCTTTGTGTGTCAAGAGCCTGCTCTGATACCAATTGTTATTCCTAGAAGACTAACAATGAGATTTACAGAAGGGGGGTTGAATGTAAATCTCAAAACTTTTTCAAGTTTTGAGCAGTTTATAAAGTTGTGTGTTCAAGAAGAACAAGTGTGTGAATTGCTTTAAGCTAATACAGACAGATATATATTCAAGCACAAATGTAAAGAACACAACAGACCTTAAAAACTTTTCTGGTGGATTTGTTGTTCCACCAGAGATGGTGTATTAGAAAATCTGTGTTCAACAATGTTGATCACAGCTGCATCCTAGTACAAACTAGATGAATTTTCTCTCAAGATATTTCTTAACAGCTCTGGAAAAATCTCTCTAATTACTAGCTTCTTCTTGGTTCATATATATATTACCAAGTGTACAAGTGAAAAACAATATAAAATTACAATAGTAAAATAAGTTCTTCACTTGCTTCTTTTCCTGTTCACTCAAGTACTTTGTTGACTATTGCAACTTTGTACAAAAGAAGAACGGCTGCTTTTTCTGTTGATCCTGAAATTCGGCTACCACATCTCAGTTTTCTCTGTCAACCCACGTGCCTCTGCTTGTAGGTACAACTACCACTTATCAACGGCTGATTAGCAGAACATCCGTTGAAGCTTTCATCCGTTGATGACTTCATCCGTTGAAGGATGTTATCCGTTGAAGCTTTCATCCGTTGATGCTCTCATCCGTTGAAGGATGTTATCCGTTGAAGCTTTAGAGACATCCGTTGAAGCTTAGCTTCTCATCCGTTGAAGGTCTTTTAAGTCATCCGTTGATACCACTTCATTTATACAAAATTACAAGGCATGAAATATTTACAATTGGCCTTCCTATCTGCATATCATCTAGTAGTCAACATGACTCATAGTTTCTCTCAACTTCTAAGAATTACAATTTTAAATACAGAGACTGAAATATGCTACAATACTAGACTTATTTCTAAGTAAAGCTACACCATCAACGGATAGCCAAAGTGGTCTTATCCGTTGAGGCTACAGACACTAAATTTCTACTTAAGTGTTTTGTTAAACATATCATCAAACTAATGCACATATATTCCTAACAGACTTTCCATTCATCACTGTCTATTTGCCTTCAAGTAACTAAAGACGTGATAATATTAACTATCATGGTTAGACATGGGTATAGTACTACTTACCCGTTCTGGTTAGCTACAAAAGTTTTCAACTGTTAATGTGTTTTTATGATGGCAATGTAGGGTTTTAAACATCTTACTTCTCTCGTGGAGCTGGATCTTACCGACAATAATATTAGTTCATTTCCACCAGAACTGGTTAGAATGCATTAGACTTTCTATGTACAAGTATTTTACATGTGTTGTGGTAATCAGTAACTTGTGATAATAAAGTCTGTGGTAATTAGCAACTTGTGATGAAAAGTATCTATCTTTATATAGGCCGTTTTTGTAAAAAACAGAGATGCTTTTATCCTTTTTATATTTTTATCAGAGATGCTGATTGCTCTACGAGTATTGACATTATAATCCCTGATAGTTTCCATGGAGTGCCAAGATCCAAAAATAGTGGTCCTTCTAGTCTTAATGATAGATGGATTTCTGGTGGAAAGTGTGACTGTGGTGGCTGGGATATGGGGTGTGCACTCACAATACTTAAAACTTAGCAAATAGAGGCTCTGCACCAAGCAAAAACTTTTGATATATTTGCAGAGGTATGTCATGCACCTTTTGCAATCTTTTACACATACATGCACACCGAAACTGGTTATTTGCAGGTAGAAAAGTCTCGATTCTATTAATTTTCTATTATTCAACTCATATTAACAACTTTTTTACTAAAAGATGATCTGATCTATTCTCCAATTTTATTTTCAGGGATCAAATATGCTCGATATAAATTGACTTGCCTATTCTGGTGTGCCACTTACTACGACTCTAGCACTCTTCAGTTCTAATACTGGGCTGCAGAAGGTATATTCGAACTTAGAAGTTATGGCAATCTACTTGCATTGTGCTATTGTTAAGGTAAATGCGTTGAGACTCTTGAGTATAGTATTAGACTATTTGTTCAAACCAAATTAATCATAACTTAGACCCTTCTGTTATAAGTTTAGCATGTTTCTATCTTCCTCCATTTTATTGACAATGTTATATTCAGACTTTTTAGCATTGTGCCGTAATAACAAAATTGTTCATACAGTATGAATATTTATTGAGAGATTGTTTGAAGTTCAAACCTATCTATCCTTTATGTATACCATCAAGTTTTTTACTAATTAATCTATACAACTTTGTAGAATGACAAAAGGGAAAGGGTGGTGAAAGCAAATCGGGATATTACCATCAATAGCAAAAAGGTTATATTTCAGGTGCACAGGTATGGTCATGTATTTTTGCATCGTCATTACCAAGTTTCACCAGTTTACTGGTCTTTACACTTGTCTTTATTTGTTGGTTTTTTTTCTTTTTTCTATTCATGCAAGTATATTTAGGATAATTTAGATACACTACATCTAAGCACACTCTTCCTTCAGATATATACCGTCACAACAATCTTGTCATTAGAATTATGTAGTATTCTGATAATTTCACAGACATGTAGCCTGATATTTTCCAGATACGTAACCGTGTGGCAGATACTTTCAGTACACAGGAGGTGGAATCATTTAGGACAAATGCTTGATAGCTCTTGTAATGCAACTTCAAAAGGGCTCAATTATTACTTTATATTGGAATTGTTATTACTTCCAAGTTAAATAGAAAAGATTAGATTTATAGCATTAGTTTAGATTTTTTGGTTCTGATTGTTTTTATGGCAGTTACTGCAGTTGATTCTGGTAGTAAAGTTGTAGAAGTTCTTGAATTGCATGAATATGATGAACAAATCAGTCCCAACAAAGCATTTACATCTCCAATAATTCAACAAATAATTCAACAGGTACTCATTTCAATTATTTAAAGCTGTAACTTTAAAAGGGCTCAGTTATATGAACTTCTGGATTGTTAAAACTTGGTCTTCTTGATTTCAGGAAATGGCAGTGAATCTTATTATAACAGACTACTGTATGCCTGTAATATGTCATGCTATGATCTGCTCAAGAAAATAAAAGAGTCATCTTTCAGAGACATACCGGTAGTGATTATAGTTAGTTTGGACGTTTAATTTGGTTGTATATTTGGATGTTTAATTTTTGGGGTGGATGCATTATTTTGCAGTTATGAAATTGTATAATTGGGATTCTTCAGTTTACAGAATAAGCATTTCAATTTGTTTGTGCTAAAGTATTACAATAGCCTCCTAAACTGTTGCATATTATGTTTAAAATGTTTTATTAGGCTAGTTATAATGTTACAACAGCTTCTCAAAGTGTTACATTAGGTTCTATGGGCCCACTTGCCACATCATCAAGACAACTCAGCACTGTGGGGCCCATACTTGCCATGTCAGCTAGTGGGTCCCACCGTGGAGCCCACTTTTTAAAAACATTATAAAACTCTAAGGTAACATAAAAAAACAAGTTACAACTTATCTCCCTTTCTGTTGCATTAGCAAGCTAAGGTAACATATAAACAAGTTAAAACACGATGTTGCCTTAGGCACCAAAGATGTTACCTTAGACTCCTAAGGCAACGTGGAAAAACCTATCTTTAAGATAATGTTACGTTAGCTTAAAATTGGGGCAAGAGCAACATATTTACCCCCTAATGCAACATCTTTTTGGTGTTACAGTAGGCATTTTATGGTGTAGTGACTCAAGCTAAACGTCAATAACATCCGGAACAACGCACCTTTACTCGTCCATAATGTACTCACTGTGGGAGGGTTGACCACGATATCACAAAATGCTATAAACTCCACGGATACCCCGAGGGATTCCTCTTACGAGGGGCTGGTCATGGTGTTACAGGCCAACAATTGGCAACGTCTTATTCCAAGTCTATTCGTGGTCGCAATTGTGGGTCTTCAGGCATTACAAATGCTGTTCAACAGCCTGGTCTTAACTCTCATTCTGCTTCTAAAAATCCTATAAACAACCAAGATAAGCTTGCCTTTGGTGATACTCTTACCCCTAATCAATGGAAATCAATTCTTCAGATATTTCAAACTATGTCTACAAAATCAGGTTTTACTGAAAACGAATCTGGTAAGAGTTATTCTTGGATTTTAGATACTGGGGATCTTATCATATGGCTGGAAATTGTAAACTTTTGCAAGATCTTGTTTCTATATCCCCGGTTACAATTAGGTTGCCCGACAATCAGTTTTCATCTCTTGCTCGGATTAATCATGTCTTATTTAGCCCTTGTCTATATTCCAATTTGATCTCCTTTGCTCAATTAAATTCTGATACGCATTACCTTGTCATGCTCACTGATAAATTATATGTCATTCAGGAACCCAATTCACGGACGGTGATTGGTATGGGTGAGCAACAAGGTGGTGTTTACTGGTTACGCACTATGGGTTCTACTGCTCGAGTTTGTCACACTTCAGCTTCATCTTCCTCTAGTTCTATCTGGCATCAACGACTTGGTCATCCTTCATCATCTGCATTATCTTCTTTATCATTCTTTAGTAGTTCTAGTAGTCAGAATATTAAAAATGAACCATGTAGTATTTGTTTCAAGGCTAAATAACCTCGTTCTCATTTTTCTTTGAGTTGTAATAAAGCTACTTCATTGTTTCAATTAATACATTGCAATATTTCAGGACCCTATAGTATTCCTTCTTCAACCGGAGCATCTTATTTTTTAACTATACTGGACGACTATTCACGTGCAACTTGGGTTTATCTTATGAAATCTAAGTCTGAAATTGCTAACTTGATTAAAGAATTTTGTAATTTGGTTCTTACACAATTTCGTAAGCAAGTTCAACATTTTCATTGTGATAATGGCACTGAGTTTTCATGTCTACAAGCTTTCTTCTTGGATTAGGGTATCTTGTTTGAGACCTCTTGTGTCTACACACCACATCAAAACGGCCGTGTGGAGCGAAAACATCGCCATCTTCTCAACATAGCTCGTGCTTTGAGATTTCCAAGCATCTATTCCCATTAAATTTTGGGGTGAGTGTTCTTACTGCGTGCTATTTAATCAACCGAACTCCAAAACCTCTCCTCAATAATAAGACTCCATATCAATTGTTGTTCGGTCATGAACCATCATATAATCATCTCAGGGTATTCGGTTGTCTCTGCTCTGTCTCGAAAGTGCCTCGTTCTAAAGACAAGTTTGATGCTCGTGGTCAAAAGTGCATATTTTTGGGTTATCCACCAAGAAAACGAGGTTGGCGAGTTTATGATATTAAATATGGTAATATATTTGTATCTTGCAATGTGGTATTCTTTGAAGAATATTTTCCGTTCAACTATACACCTCGATCAACCACTGCACCACCAGTTACACCAGATGCAGCAGCCTATGCTGATGTTCCAGTCTCCCCAACCCTCTCTAATTTCCCTGATGTCCAAGATATAGGCGATATTAGTGAAACTATATCTGAGCCTACTATTAGCAAAATGGGGAGCTCTATAATTGATTCTAACCCACTTCGCTGTACACGTTCATGACAACCTTCAGTTTTGCTTCTAGATTATGTTTGTAATATAATCCATTCCAATCATCCATATTCTGATATCAAACTTCTATCAGTTCAGCCTTATCCCATTGATGCTCATGTTTCAAATTTAAAATTTTTTGATAAGCACGTCAATTTATTAAAATATGTTACTGCCAACAACGAACCCACTTCATTTTCTGAGGCTGTCAAATGTTCCTACCGGTGAGCTGTGATGCACGATGAAATCAATGCACTTGAGTGCAATTATACATGGGTTTTTATATCTCTTCCCCCCGGAAAAAAGGCGATTAGTTGTAAATGGGTTTACCGTATTAAATATCAATCTAATGGGGACATTGAAGGATTCAAAGCTCGGTTGCTAGTCCTTGGTAACAAGCAAATTAAAGGCATTGATTTTAATGAAACTTTCGCTCTTGTTGCTAAGATTGTTACTGTTCATGTATTTCTTTCGATTGCTGCCATTAAAGGATATGAATTGCATCAGACGGATGTTCATAATGCTTTCTTCAATGGGAATTTGGATGAAATCGTGTACATGACTCCTCATGGCTTAAGCGCACCACCTGAAATGGTTTGCAAGATTTTTAAATCTTTATACGGGCTTTGTCAAGCTCCTCAAAAATGGTTTTCTAAGTTGACTGCTGCTCTTCGAGCCTTTGGATTTTAACAAAGTTATGTTGATTATTCACTTTTTTCACTTCCATAACATGGAAACACTCTACATGTTCTTCTTTATATCGATGATTTAATTATTGTGGGAAATAATTCATCTGTCATTTCAGCTTTTAAAGAGTACTTGAGAAATTGTTTTCACATGAAAGACCTTGGACTCCTTAAGTATTTCCATGGGCTTGAAATTACTAGAAACTCATCAGAAATTTTTCTTTCACAATGGAAATATGCACTCGAAATCATAGATAAATCTGGCCTTCTTGGTTCCAGGCCATGTGGCTCACCCATGGATCAAAATCATAATCTTGTTTTGGCTTCTGGTCCTGACCTTGATCATCCTGATGCTTAACGTTGACTATTAGGTTGTCCAATCTCACGCCCTGAGTTGAGCTTTGCTGTTCATACATTGTCGCAATTTATGCAACAACCCAAGGCTAAACATTAGTCTGCTGCTCTTCGCGTAATTCATTATTTAAAAGGTCATCCTGGTCAAGGTCTTTTCCTCTCGTGGGGTAGTTCTCTTCGTTTATCAGCCTACTGTTATTCGAACAGGGCATCATGTCCACTTTCTCATCGTCCAGTAACAGGGTATTTTATCATCGATCTCCTATTTCTTGGTAAACAAAGAAGCAACTTACCGTCTCTCGCTCGTCTGCAAAGGCTGAATATCGCTCTATGGCTACTACTTGTTGTGAGATTATATGGTTAAAATCTTTACTTTGGTCATTTGGTATTTCCCACAAGGCTCATGTACATTTATTCTGTGATAACCAGGCTGCCTTGAATATTTCTGCTAATCCCGTATTTCATGAAAGAACCAAGCACATCGAAATTGATTGTCATTTCATTCGTGACTTGGTCCTTGCCAAAATAATTTCTATTGTTAGGGATAGCAATCGGGTCAGATCGGGTCGGGTATTGCATAATTCATATCCAAACCCGTAAATTTTATCCATACTCGAACCCGACCCGAACCTGAAAAATACCCGAAAATAAATACCCGAACCCGATCCATCGGATTTTGGATCGGATTCGGGTATACCCGAAACCCGAATTTTTTTGAATTGGATATTCATACCCGAATCCAAAATCCGAATCCGAAATCTGAAAATTTGTATAATTATTGATATTGCAAGTGTTTGGAATCGAACACGCGACTTGCATATAAAGATTTTTAACGTGTCATCTTCAACCACTTCACCACATCATTCATTGTGTTATTATATGTATAACTAATATTTTAAAAATTAACTCAATTAATATCCAATTTTTAAGATTTATCATTAAAAGATGTTTTGTTAACCTTATAAACCTTATCACCCGTTTAAATGATTGAATAATTATATTTCATTAAATTTTATAATTAGTTAATTTTTAACATAAATATAAAAATATATGTTCTAAAAATTATATAATAATATGTATAATGTATAATGTATAATATATATATATAATTCTAATGTGTAATATATAAAATTATAATATTATATATATAACTAATATATAAATATATATAATAATTCGGGTTTTTTCGGATTTCGGATTCGGATCGGGTTCGAATAGAGTTTCGGATTTCGGATCGAGTTTCAGATCGATATACCTAATACCCAAATCCAAATCCATAAATTTTCGGGTTTAAAAATTAAATCCATATCCAAATCCAAATCCAAAAAATCGGGTTCGGTAAATCCAAAATTTCGGATTTTGGGTCGGGTATCCGTCAGATCGGATTATTTTGCTATCCCTATCTACTGCTCATATTTCAACATCTCATCAGCCCGTAGATATAATCACAAAATTTCTTGCCAAGTCACAATTTTTTCATCTATTGTCCAAGTTGGACATAATCGATGTTCATGCACCAACTTGAGGGAGGGTGTTAAACATATCCGATTGAATTCTGTACAAGTGAGGCGACTTCTCTACAAGCCAAATTTACTTCTCGATAGACTTATCGACATTCCTTGATTTATGATTTCTTTACATTTGACCTTAGAGCATTTTTCAATCTATGACTTTATTCTTCAATAAATAGTCTATCTTCATTTAGAGGCATGATCATGCTTGATCTTTTTCCTGAGATTTATTTCTAACTTGTTGGTTGTATACTAAAAATACTTCAGTCTAGTCTATTCAAAATTTTTTATAGACTCAAGAAATGCCATTACAGATTACATAAAATTACAAGTGTACTAAATTTTAGGATTGTCAAAGTGACTTAGTCTTGTTATGTTAAGGCATGTCTTGTGCAACAAAATTGGTACTAAAAAGGTGTTGCTTTTTAGTTTCTCAATTATGTTGGTAAATGTGATCAGTTGAGCAATAATTATTCATGTATTTTTCAACTTTCATAATGTGTCTTGAGCTGGGTTTAATTATTGGATTTGTAGGTCTTTGGTCTTGCAGCTCACCAAAGAAATTTGTATGATCAAACAGTTATTCCTGTTATAAATGAAGTCCTGGAGGGTTTTAACTGCACCCTTTTTGTTTATGGGAAAAGTGGTACTGGTAAAACTTACAACATGGAGGTGAATGTAAAAGGTCAATGGTAATTTATATTTTCACTTGCTTGTTGTTCATTGTAATATGGAACTATTACCTATCCAAGTTTTTTTAGTTGCTTTTACTTGACATAGTAGACCAAATGGAGGGTTGTCTCCAGAGGAAGGTGTTATACCTCCCTAGAGATGTACATCAGATATTTGATGTTTTAGAGGGTCAAAATGTTGAATACAATGTCAAAGTCACATTCCTAGAGTTTTATAATAAAGAAATCACCGACTTGCTAGCACCTAAATAACTATCTCGAATTCTTGTGGAAGATAAACAAAAGAAGCAACTGCCAATTAAATACTCTATTATAAGTTTCCTTCCCAACAACACTTTCAAACGAAACCGTAACCTCGCGTTGAAAATCATTGAAGTAACAACATGAGGCTCATTATTTCTCACCTCATCTCCTTTAACCGGCTTGTTAATTACACACACATCAATTTCACCATATTAAAAATAATTAGTTTAACTTATTATTTCAATATTAGTTTTCTATTCTAAGTAGGAGTTGTTTACCAAGTTAATGCTAGTTGTCCTTGAATAAGTCTGTTCCTAATTTTATGCACCTGATTAGTGTGTAGGTTTGTTTATAACGTTGAGAATAAGTGTTGTAGTGGAGTATTTTTAGCACCCATTTTAGTTTCAGTTCTAGATATATATATATATATATATATATATATTTATTGTAGGTCGTGCTTGTATTTGTATTGAAGTGAATAAACAACAAACACTTATATTTTCTCAAGTAGTGCGTTCTTCTTCAATTGTCTCTTCTTAATTATTACTAGTAGTCTGTTTCTTTTTTGTTTTATGGTATCAAAGCCATCTTGAATCATATACACTTGTCATTTTATTTTCTTTTCGCCTATCAAGTACTTGTCTTGTTGGAAAAGATTATAAGGTCAAAAGAAACAGTCTTGCTATGAAGGTGGGAAATGGAGGCAATGGTTCAGGTGTTAACAGTTCCGTGAAGAAGCTTTTCGACACTAATTATAAGTACTGGAAGATGTTTCCGGAAGCTTATCTTCAGGGTTACGACTTATGGGATATTGTCACTGGAACTGAGAAGGAACCAGCGCACATCCCAGCTAATGTTGAAGTACGGAGAAAATGGAAGATCAGATGTGGAAAGGCTTTTTTTATTTTAAAAACTTCAATCGGAAAGGATTTCATTGAGCATGTTCGAGATGTCAACTCACCAAGGAGGTCTGGGACATACTCAAATGATTGTTTTCGAAAAAGAATACAGCAAGATTGCAGTTATTGGAGAATGAGTTAGTTATGCTGACACAAGGAAGTTTATCTATTTATGAATATTTCTTAAAGGTTAAAAGTTTGTGTGGTGAAATATCAGAATTAGATGAGAATGATACGATCAGTGAGGCAAGGATGCGGCGGTTTCTTATACGAGGACTAAGGTTAGAGTACATTCCTTCCGTGACGTCCATTCAAGGTTGGGCTGTTCAGCCATCTGTTGAGGAATCGGAGAGTCTTCTCTCAAATCAAGAAGCTTTAGCAAAACAGATGGGCAGGTGCTTGATACAGATTCGGCGCTCTTTATGAAAGAAAATTTCTACAAAAAATATGCCACGTGAGAACAAAAATAATCAAGGAGATGTGAAATCTAGTGGTAAAAACTCTCAAAATCGCAACCCTATCACGTGTTATAGATTTGGGAAGATTGGGCATATTAAGAAGAATTGTAGAATGGAGCTTTCTAAAGTAAATGTTGTCAACGAGGAGCCGAAGGAAGAAAGTGAACCAAAGGAATGGATAAAATGGGAGCGGTACTCTACAACGAAAATCGGGGACATTGCAGGGGGTTCAACACCAGTTCAAGTTTTTTATAATCATTCACGTGACATAAAGGATTGGATTATTGACTCATGTTGTTCTCATCATGTCACTGGAGATGAATCTGTATTTTCTAAATTGCGTAATCGTGACGGTGAATGAATCATCATCACGGAAGACAATTCTACGTATCCAGTAGCTAAAGAAGGGACTATAGAGATCAACTCAGATGATACACATTTGGTGAAATTTGACAATGTCTACCATGTTCCAGGTTTTTATAGAAATTTAGTTTCTGTCTGTCAAATTACGAGTTCTGGAAAGTATGTTTTGTTTAGCCCCAATGATGTAAAGATTCTTGAAAATGTTGAGAATCTTGAGGCTAATGTTGTGTTCACCAGAGAAAAGGAAGATTCTATATTTGTAATATCACTGGGAGAAGCTTATGTAAAGAAGGCAAGCCAGACTGATAAGGCGTCAACCTGGAATGCTCGTTTAGGATACTTGAGTTATCCATTACCGAGACAAATTTCTTCTCAAAAGTTATTAGAAGGAATGCCAAATCTTCAGAATGTTTGTGAAGACACAATATGCCAGGGATGCCAATTTGGAAAATTACACCGTCTTCCTTTTTTAAAATCAACAAATCACAGAGAAATGGCTTTTGAGCTAATTCATGCAGATTTGATGGGTCTGATGAAGACAACAAGTTATGGGGGTTTCCGGTATGTTATGATACTCATAGATGATTATTCGAGATATGCATGGGATAAATTTTTAGAAGATAAGAGTGAAACTTTGTAAAAATTTGTTGAGTTTCAAGCTGTAGTAGAGTCGGAGTTCAAAAAGGAAATCAAGTAAAGAAGTGATAATGGTGGAGAGCTTCTTTCAAGTGACTTTATTCATTTTTGCAATGAGAAGGGTATTCAGAGACAAATGACTTGTCCACATACGCCACAATATATTGGCGTTTCAGAGAGGAAGCTGGCTCATCTCACATCTATGAGCCTCTCTTGGCTGCATGACAAAAATCTTCCTCGAGGGCTCTGGGCAGAAGCTTTTCAAAGTGCTTGTTACGTGATAAATCGCTTACCTCCATGTCTAGTAAAGAGAAATCTCCCCTTGAAATTCATTATGATGAAAAACCGGATGTTAGTTGTCTTCCTGTGTTTGGTTCAATATGCTATGTTCATGTTCCTAAGGCTACTCGTACTAAGTTGGACCCGAAAGCAAAGGTATGTATTTTTGTTGGTTATGACATACACAGGAAGGGGTGGCGATGTATGGATCCTGAAACACATAAGGTAACCACTTCTCGTGAAGTTGTATTTGATGAGGTGTCATCTTATTACGCTACTAAGAATAGTGTGATACATCATCAAGAAAAGATTCATCTTTCTCCGGAACATGAACATCAATTCTTAAATGATGAAATCACGTCAACAGAAGGAGGCTCAAACAACAATGAAAGTCCAGATTCAAGTAGATGCACTAGAGAAAGAAGGCTACCTTCTTACCTACCTTCAGGACTATGAGGTACAATTAAATATTTGCACTGTCACCTCATGCTTCTTTATAGGAGAAACTGATCAAAATGAACCAACAACATACGAACAAGTGAAAGGAAAACCTGAAGGAGCGTGCAATGGCAGAAGAATTAGAAGCTTTGGGAAGAAATGACACTTGGGAGTTAGTTCCCAAACCGGAAAATTATGTTCCTGTCACTTGTAAAAAATTCACATGGAACGATCAAACGGTACAAAGCCAGCACATGGTTTTTCTCAAAACTATGGTCTGGATTATGAAGAAACATTTAGACTGGTGGTAAAGATGGTGACACTATGATCTACAATTGCTCTTGCAGCATTCAAAGGGTGGAAGTTATGGAAACTTGATGTGAATAATGCATTTCTTTATGGTGAATTAGATCATGAGGTGTTCATGGAGCAGCCTAAAGGATACGTTTCAAATGAATATCCAGATTATGTTTGTAGGATGAAAAAGTCTATATACTGTCTTCGACAATCATCACGATCCTGGTATGGTAAAGTTGCTCAGTATTCACTCTTTTGTGGTTTTAGAGATTCTGAAGCAGATTCTAGTTTATTCATTAAAATAGAATCAAATGTTCACTTGATTGTCCTCTTATATGTGGATGATATGATTGTCATGGGAAATAATGGAGATGAGGTAACTATGTTAATTAATGAGTTATCACTGTGTTTTGAATTGAAGAATCTGGGAGAAGCTAGTCGATTTCTTGGTCTTGAAGTAAAAAAGACATCTGATGGTTATTTTATCTCTCAAAGGGCCTATGCCAAAGATCCTGTAACGTTTCAACATGGAGGAGTCCAAAGAAAAAGCTATTCCAATGGAGCAGGGCCTCAAATTGACAATCAGCGAGGGAGATCCACTGAATGATGCAACACCATTTCGACAACTTGTGGGTAGTTTAATTTATTTAACTATCCCAAGGCCTGAACTTTGTTACTCGGTTAGTGTGGTATCACAGTTTATGCAGCTTCCAACTTATACATAATGGGATGCAGCCAAAAGGATTCTGCGATATATTAAAGGGACTCTGGATTATGGTTTGATGTATAGGAGTGAAAATATTAAACTAGCTGGGTACACATACACAGATTGGGCACAAAACATCGAAGATAGTTATTTAACCAGTGGATATTGTTTTAGTATTGGTTCGGCAATGGTGTCCTCGTGTAGTAAGAAACAACCAATTGTTGCTTTGTCGAGCAAAGAAGCGGAGTATGTGGCAGCAACCATGAAAGCGCATGAATGTGTTTGGCTAAAAGGATTGATAATGAGTATGCTTGGTGAATTTAATTATGTTGTGCAGCTTAAGTGTGATAATTAAAGTGCTATCAAACTTACCGCAAATCAAGTTTTTCATGGACGAACAAAGCACATTGAAGTTCGTTACCATTACATCCAAGAGACTGTGCTTGAACATGAATTTGAAGTGGAGAATGTACCACTAATAAGCAAGTGAACGATATTTTTACAAAGCCTCTAGAAATGCTAAAGTTTGAATATCACAAGAGCTCACTTGGAGTTGTTCATCATAAGCTTGTACTAAGGGGCAGTATTAAAAATAATTAGTGCAACTTATTATTTTAATATTAGTTATCTATTCTAAGTAGGAGTTGTTTACCAAGTCAATGCTATATGTACTTGGATAAGTCAGTTCTTAATTTTATGCACCTGATTAGTGTGTAGGTTTGTTTAGAATGTTGAGAATAAGTGCTGTAGTGGAGTATTTTTAGCACCCATTTTAGTTTCAATTCTAGATATATATATTGTAGGTCGTGCTTGCATTTTGTATTGAAGTGAATAAACAACAAACAATTCTATTTTCTCAAGTAATGTGTTCTTCTTCACTTGTCTCTGCTTAATTGTTACTAGTAGTCTGTTTCCTTTTTGTTTTACACCAAATTTAAATTCAATCAAACATATATGAATGTCAAATCCAACGATATCATAAAAACAAAACCCTAATTTAACAGAAAATAGTTATAATAAAAAATGGGGAATGAAAAGGTTTTAATTACCTGGAGCAGAGAAAAACTTGAATGTTGGCGTCTTTTTCCTTCGATATTTGAAGAAGCAGGAGAGTCACAAAGGACCTATGCTACTGTTTGTGTTAGTTTAGTTTTAAGGTTTTGAACCTAGATATGTGTTTATGTTCGTTTTCTTGATTTCCAATTTTTAAAATTTTAGGCCTTACTTTTGAGTTCTTAAATGGGAAGGAATTAAGTGATTAGAAGGTAAAGTACTATCATTTCATTTTTGGAGTGAAAGTTTTAGAGTAAAGATTTATCAAATTTGCATTCATTAACATTTACTTTTACTCCTTTTAAAAACTCGGGAGCACGACTACGAAAGGAAGTTAAACTAATTTACTTACCATTCACTTACTTTTCTCCCTTTTTAAAACTCGGGAGCATGGGGTTAATTTTCAGATGTCGCCTCATCTAAACTTTATTAGAAGGATATAGTACAACGATGCACTTTATCAATTATAATAATACTAGCTTAAATCCCGCGTGATGCACGAGTTCTGTTAATATTAAAATAATTTTTAAATTTTATTTATATTAAATTTCATTTATTCAATCTTATATGAATTTTAATATATTAATATAAATTTATAATATTATAAATTTATAATAAAAAAAATAAAAAAAATTGGAAGAAGCTTTGATCGTGATTTAGTAGGATAAGTTTTAGTTGTACTTTAGTGTGATAAAGATACTATATCTAGTAGTTTAGCATGTGTATAACACTGTTGGTGAGACTGCGTAGTTGTATGAATAGTTACGTGATAACTCAACATGAGAAAAACACTAGAACATGATAGGTTAATAATACTACGACCACACAAGAAATCGAAATAAATGAAGACAAGGCAAATACAAAGAATCAAAGGATTAGAAGAAAGCTTGAAGTCTGTTTACAGGTCCCTAAAAGAAGCTCATTAATATATTCATGCCTCAGTGAAGAATAAAGGTTAAAGACTTTCAGGGTTTCAGAAATGATGAAGATTCAGTGTATAAGTGCTACCAGAAGATTTCAGTGTATTGGCATTGATTGAAGATGGACAATGTTCGAAGCATAGGAATCTGAAGAACTGAAGACATGGTTTAGATATAGGTTAAAGAATACAGCTGCAGTCTTAAAGTTATACTCACTGACAGGAGTTCATTTATATGATCAAGCGTCGGTGAAGAACAATGAATGAAGTATTCAAGATTGTAGAAGCAATGAAGACGTTGTCTAAAGTACCATAAAGGATTCCAGTGAAAGTACATTTGTTTATAGACAGTCTGTGTTTGAAGCGATAAAGTTATTGCAAGTTAAAACAATGAAATCAAGGCTATAATACGAATACCTGAATCAGAGTTAGTCGTCTGTGAACCAGACCAGGTGCACTAGGCGTCAACAGCTCGTGAAAGGAATCTGGGTATTATTTTTAGAAGAATTGTTAAGTTGAGGAACGTACTTGGATTGAACGTTTATCTGTTAAAGTACGAGAAGAGGTGCGCAGGGTATAGCTAAACATCTAGTGGGATTGGCCTAGTTCAAAGTTTAATTGTTAAATTAAATAAATTTATTTAATGGACTTTAATGTAATTTATTTAATAAACTTAAAATAATTTATTTTATAAACTTTAAATAAATTTATTTTATAAATCTAAATTAGTTTATTTATATAAGTTATATTTAAGTTTATTTTATAATTTAATTTAGTTACAATTTAAACTTAAATAAAAGAAAAACAAAAAGAAAGGAAAAAGAAAAAGGAAACAAAAAAAGAACAAAATAAAAACAATAGAAACCTGGCAACCAAGTGGTTGCAGGTTAACAAACAAAGTAAATAAATTAAGTACAAGTTCTTGTACTTATACTTAGTTGCAGGTTAAGTACAACTATGTACTAGTAATTTACTAGTCACAGGTTAGACTATTCCCTCCTAGTCGCAGGTTATACTCCCTCTGTCGCAGGTTAGCAAGTCTTTACTCCTCAACCACAACTTTGTTGAACAATCAATTAAATTGTGTGGTTCAGTTTTAGCCACATATTTTGAATTGATATAAAGACTACACTAAGCATCAGATGCAATTCACTTGTGTTGTTCATCTTCTTCTCCAAAACGATAGCTGATGAAAAACAAGCAGCAAAAAAATACAGAGAAGCTCAAGCAAATTGTATGCCCGTTTAACTTCTCACCGGAGTAACGTTATAATGCCCGGTTTAACTCTTGTATATTCTTAGGGGCATTATAATCGTTACCCGGTAATTAAATCCTTAGACAAACAAAAGTTAGATCATTGTATAAGATTTGATTTGTAAATCTTTGTGAAAGCTAGAAACTTTGTTGTTCTTAGATTGTAGCCGGTTAATTTATTTACCGGGGTGTAGCAACACCTCTCGCGGATTTATATATGAATACATTTCCCGAATATCTTGTGTTTCTCGTTTTATTGTTCTAAACACTATTCACCTCAGGAATACGAAACCACTCACCGAGCACTAAATTTTATATCCGCAAAAGATTCGAAAGAATATTTTAATTTAGTGATTATCGTATTCAACCCCCTTCTACGATAATTCGGGGCCTAATAAACACTATTTATTTTTATTTTTAATACCCAAAATAAGGGGATAACTGTTGAATCAAAATATAGATCATTCTGTTTATTATATTATAATATAGATAGTATAGACAACATTTTCTAGAATACAGTTTTAAAAAGTTAACTACTTTGTATTAGATATTATTCTAATTAATATAATAATCTCTAATCTATACCATGTTATTATATTGAATACAAAACATTGAAAGTTTAGTTGGTGATCATCTGGTCACTCAATTCAGAACCATTAAATATTATAATTTTAGATTAATATTTAATACTTTACTATATTATAATTGAAGAATTATAAAAAACTTGGGTACAATTCCTGTTTTTTGTTACACGCTACTTTTATCTAATTACTCTTATTTTATAAATTGTTATAATTATAAATTAATATTTAATATTACAAAATTTTCGCAAGGACACAAGGCGTTCTGATATGACAAAAAAGACTTCTTCGAGGTTATATATGTATAATGGTGTATATGTGTGAATATAGGTAAAAATTGATATCTTCGTTATACATGCAAAGTCTAAGGGGTGCGATTATAGGCAAAAGTTGATATCTTAGTTATACATGCAAAGTCTACGGGGACATTTGGTTCGAGTTATTGTGGAATCACGTATGCGTTTTATTCATTTAAACCTCATAACTAGTGTTTGGTTAAAATTGTTTTTCTGAAAAGTCATAACTTAGGAATGAAATTTTCATACCAGATGAGAGGTGGGTATGAAAGACGTGTATAAGTATTAACTTTAATTTTGTTATTTTCATTTTTATTTGAGAAATTAAATGTAAATATTTAAAACATAAATGAGCGAATGTACCAAAAATATATTTAAAAGATATCTAAATTATTTAAAATTAAATGTGAAAAAATCGCGCCTCGCGCTATTCAGGAAAACTGTTTTACATAATAATAAAATATTTTAAGGAAGACCATGTTAAAAAAAGTTAATAAATATGATAGGAATTTTGGCTTTTACTGGTGTAAGGGAGTTGGTGGTTTGTTCATTAGGGGTATTATTATCAATTTTATAAATATTGTTATTTCAGAAATTTTAAAATGATATATTTTTTCTGAACCGCAAGCGTGACAAAGATAAAGCTATAAAAACATCCACCAACAACAATATTCAATTAACTACAATTAAAAATGCATGTAAAATAAAAATAAATATAAATGAAATAAATAAAGATTTTTATAACAATATATGATACTAAAATTTACCAGATTTAGCTTTTAAAAAATTGATGAATAAATAAAAAGATAACCACAATATTAACAATTCAAAAAATTAATTTACCAAAAATATGAAACGTAACATAAATTAAGATATTAATAATATATATATATATATATACAACTTCAATCAATATTAATTTTTTTACAACATTTAATTAAAATGATATTTTAAAAATAGTTTTTTTAAATTTATGTTAATATTTTATAAAATATCTTTTGCATGACACCGATATAAACGTAGTACTATTAATCCCTAGTTTTCAGAAAGTTGCCCATGAACTTACTCGATTGACCTCGTTGAACAATGTTTACTAAATTTTATAAATAATTTATTTTTAAGAAAGCTTTTATTTTTTTGATTGGGGAAGCTTTGAGATAATAAATAGTAAAAGGAAAAAGAAAGTCTATACAAGTGTACGAGGTAATCAAACAACTAACTGTGCCGCAATATCTCGTTCAATAGAAAAACTTATCCCACGGAAAATATATTCAGCCTAGCATGCATTGATATATTTTTATTCATGATATTTTGCACTCTCCTAAAAAACTCAACAACATCTGATTCCAAGAATCTAAATGTGTCAACAGCAAAAGGCATGAACGTGTTGATTATCTTTACATGTCTGATCATGTTTATGCACATTTGCCTCAGCTACTTTTGTATGATGGAGCACATTCTGTATACTAGAATAGCTGGGGGATTTGGGAGTTTTAGTTATTTCTAAGTCATGTTGACTACTAGCAAGATATACAAAATATGAGGGTTGATTATAAATATAAAATGCCCTGTAATTTTGTATAAATGAAAGAGTATCAACTGCTATGAAAACAACTTCAACTGTTAATCTACAAAGTTTCAATAGATGAGTCAATCAAGTTTTAACAGATAACATATGAAATTTCGACGGATAACTCCTATGAAGCCTCAATGGATGATCAATCAAAATAGCAGCTGAAAGGGACTTGACAGTGACTTGACAGTCACATGGGTTGATTATATACAAAAGGAATATGGCAGCCTGATTGTAGGCGTTAGAAGAAAATGAAGCATTTTCATTTCCATGCAAAACAGGGACGTTCAAAGATGTTGTATCTAACTGGATTGCATTGGATAGAGAAAACCTAGCTGATAGGTTTAATATTTTTTCTTATTTCACATGTATCTTGGTGGTATATAAACCAAGAGTAGCAAGTGTATAAGAATTAAATATTATATTTTGATTTCGAACAACAGAGTAAGAAAGTTGTATCCTTAGTCTCTAGAGTTCAAGTTTGTAAACTCTGGTAAGCAGCTGTGTGCTATTAGCATCACAGAGTAATCTTCTCAATATATATCTCTGGTGGAAATATCAATCCACCAGAAAGTTTTTAAACATCTGTTTATTTACTTTGTGTTCTTGAATACTATTATTGTTTATCCGCACTCAAGCATATTCAAACACAATTATATATTTTGTAAGAAGTTTTTTTTAAAGTTTCAAAAAGTAACCAGAATTCCATTCAACCCCCAGTTGATAGATTGTTAGGGAATAACATAATTCAGACATAGACGAGGAGTACTCGATTGGCGGCTCCACTGCGGAGACAGCAAGGAGAGGCCGGAGATTCCACTAATCCTAATTCACCTTTGCTTTTGCGTTCATCGCAATTTTTACATTTGTTAGTACTCTTATTTTCTTTTACCCTAGTCGTAAAATCGTAAGTTGTTTGAAGGTAGCTTAATACGTTAACCAATAAATTAAAATTCGGTGCCCCAATTATGTGGAAAAATTTGGTTAATAAGTTTTGAACTCAAGATCTCGGTTATATTATGTTAATTGTATGTGACACCTAAACTGTTCAGAAGTGGATTTAAAATATTAAACGAATTAAGGAGGAAGATGGCTGTTACGACATAGCTAAGTCCCATGTGAATAAAAGCATGGGCCAAGGTATTATCCCGCTTACTTTTATGTATTTTTATATATAATTGTATATAACTTTGTACCTATTGTGCACACACAAGACATCGGGGGTCTTTTGAGGAAACAACATCTTTATTCTTTGGAATGAGAGTAAGGTTCTGTACAGTATACCCTCCTCAGACACTGTTCTAGGCGGTATATACTGAGTACGATTGGGTGATTGATTGCATCACATAATCACTTTATTTACAAAAATAATATAAAACATTTATATGAATATTGATGGGATAATTGAAAGACATATTACACGAGATTTAGAATTGATTGATGCAAATATTTTTTATTTGGCATCAAATCTAAATTAATATAAGGGTCCTGGTAACCACAGCCCTTAGGGCTGTTGGCTGTTGATAAAAACATAATTTTCAACACTTGGTAAATTCTGATTTATGCTCATATTGTATATGCAGGGGGGTCCAGTTAAATTTATGAAAGTAAGAGTAAATTTTGATAGAAAATACACATGTATTTAATGCTTAAACATAGCCGTTAGGGCTGTGGTTAGCATTTTCCTTAATATAATTCAAATATTATCTTACATTAATATTCTTCTAATGTAAACAAGCAAAAAAAATTAGTTTTTATTAATTAATAGCATAAATTTCCGAGCCATCAAGTCATAATCAAATCAACAGATATGGATATGGATGTGGGTACCTCCTTATATGTGTGTGTGTGAGAGAGAGAGATAGAAGAATACTACTTCTAAACTAATTTTATAACTTGAATATTTTTTAAAATTTACTTTTTAATATGTGCTTCTAGTGTATGAGATAAGTTCTAGTATAAAAAGAAATAATTCTTGTGCACTCTTTAAAGCTAAATTTTTTACATAATTGTCAAATTATCACTATACCATAGATTGGCTTTCACAACCAGATTTCTAAATTTTTTCTAAAAAACGTTGCTATTAAGAGGTGATTTCATGTCTATTGTAAGAGGTTTTAAAAACATTACAATTAAATTAGTAAAATTTGGAGGTTTTCACAAAATGTATGTTATTGCAATATATTATATAATCATTACATGACAGATTTGGGCCCAAAATTTAGGCGGGTTTGTTCAAAATTTGTGAGCGGCCTTGCTGAAATTATTTTCCCGGCTGTCAAATAAAAAACAAAAACAAAAAAACACTTACACAAAACTCACAAGAGGCTTCACCATACTCACAGAAACTCGAAGAACACAAAGACTCTCAAACACTCTCCACGGCGCGTCTCTACACTGAAGATTAAATCTTTGTAAAGATTAAAGCTCGAAGAAGATTAAATCTCGGAGAAGATTAAACCTTGAACGGTATGTATTTTTCCCCAAATCATCTTCCCTAAATTTGTTTCAATTCACTAAATTTAATCTAGGAGAAGATTAAATTTATGTGATTATTGTTAATTATTGTTTAATTTACCTCCTTTCTTGCTTTTCTGTTTATAAATTATTTTGTATTTTGGATTTTTGTCGATGTTACACTATGAGTTAATTAGGGTTTATTTATTAAATTATTTTTTTGTGTCAATTTTTTTTAATAGTGTAGCTACTGCAACTCAGTCCATCATTATTGAAAAAATTCAAACCATTTACTGCTGCTCACCTATAAGAGAACATGACAGATATCAGCCAATAAAATAATGTGAAAATGCAAAGTTATGTATGTTCGATTGAAACAAATTTTTTGTCCCTGACACATAGGCCCGACGAGACAAAAGTATATTTGCTCCATCATTCAAATGATTACCAATAAAAAATGACTAAATTATGCTCCGGTAACCCAACAGAAACATTATAATTTTAGTAAGTAAGACTTTCAGGGTTTTTACGCTAGCCATTTGCAAATATTGTCTTATAACATTCAAAACTTCGTAAACGGAGCTATGTTTAGGGAATAAATATTAGCACAAACGAATATTTCAAAGCGTTTAGTTGAGCCCCATTTGCAAATATTGTTCTATAACATTCAAAATTTTGTTAACAAATCCAATTTTATACAGTTACAGAAGACATATCCAACACACTATAACAGGCTTCGGAAATTAATTCATACAGTAAGTACATTTTACATTATCCTGATATATAGAATTAAATGCTTTTTGTACCAAAATGAATCCCAAAATGGTTCCCATATGCGCATGTGGCAAGTTTTAATCGAAATATGACACATGTCATTTTCCAAGATCCCAAACACATAGTTTCCGCTTAATTTAAACTTGTGTGAAAAAAGCGTCCACTGTGTGTAAATAACTAATTTCCACATCATCGATGAAATTATATACAAACATATATACATAGGAGAAGGTTCAAAAGAGACCCCATTATATGGACAGAACAAGTGAACCACATCCACAATCATTGATTTGATTATGATCTAATGGCTTAGAATTTTCAGTTACTAATTATAAAAAAATTAAATACATTTCTATGTTTAAATGAGAGGTGTAGTCTTGGAAGGCAATATCTCTCGCACCAATCATTAATATTTATATCAATCATTAAATGCTAAATCATAATAATAACTGATTTTTTTTTGTATAACAAATCGAACAATATATTTGAAAACAAAGTGAATATGTGAAATGATATAAAATATTTCGTTCAAATTTGATATAAGGTGAAAAATAATATTCTTGTTTGCTCCATGTACTGATTGCTACTAATTACTTAGAACAGGGGTGTATGGATTTTTATTTTCTTTTACTGTCCCTTATATTTTCTTTGCCATCAGATTAACGTTTGACATGAGTTGAATATCATGACGAGTTGTAATATTCTTCTAAAAGCCATTGTAAATTATATAATGTGGATACATTGTTCATCCTTAAAATTTTATGTATTTTTTATAGTTTTAATAGAATTTGTCAAGTAGCCTAAAAAAATCTTTCCAATCTTTAGGTTCCTTATATATATTAATTACTGACTTTATATAAAATTTATTGGGATCAATTATTTATTTTTGTGCTCTCAACGACAATGAAAGATGTATTATAAATGAATCACTGACACAATAAAAAGAATTTTTTTCCCTTTGAGAATTTTTTTTCTTTTTTTATTAAAAAATATTTTAAAAATTCAATAGAAAACTTTAAATTAAAACATTTAGTAAGATCAAATTTCATTGATTGAAATTTTATTTAATTTAATATTAAACACTTGTAACACCTCTACATTTTATCGAAATAATTTTACATTTCAGTGTACCACACAAAAGAATTCAAAATTTTAAACATTAATGAAATCTATTTTGATTGGATAACATATTGAATTTATTTTTTTATTTAAACATTTTATGTTCTATAAAAATAGGGAAATCTTGATTTTCATAATTTTTATTAAGAGAATCTTAGTCATTAATAATTATGAAATATTAGTCATTTTCTAACGTTACATAAAAATTAGTATAATCTTAAGAAAAATATTGAGTAAGATATTGAATTTATTTTTTTATCAATGGGATTTCATTTTTTTCTCCATAAACATTAAGGGAATTTTAGATGTTATCATAATTATTATTAAAAGAATTTTAGTCATTTACTTATTAAGAGAATTTTAGCCATGGTTGAGGTTCTATAAACATCGTTATCATTATAATTATTAAGATTAAATAAGTAACTTAATTAAATTTTAGTCATTTAATTATTCAAAAAATCTTAGTTATTTCTTGATGGTTGTTTACAAAAGTTAAAACAAAAAGTTGTACATGAAATTATTTATTTAAATCTCACTTTGAAAAAAAATGTTAAGGGCTTATCGTTTTATGTTCTATAAAAATTAGGGAATGTTGATTGTTATAATAATTATTATTAAGTGATCTTATTAAATTAATAATTTTTGAGAATATTAGTCATTTCTTGACGTTTTTCAAAAATTAGTAGAATCTTAGGAAAAAATATGGGATAACACATTGAACATACTTTTTTTATCAAAGGGATCCTATTTTGTGTTATGGTTCTTTAAAAATTAGTATAATCTTGATTGTTATTATAATTATTATTAATAAAAAAATAGTCATTTAATAAATTTTAGTCATTTCATTATTAATAAAATCTTAGTTATTTACCGATGGTTGTTGAAAAAGTAAAATAAAAAATCGAACTCCAAGAAGTTACTAAATTAAATCTCATTAGGACACTTTGTAAAAAATGTTCAGGGTTTATAGTTTTGTGTTCTATATTGTTATTATAATTATTATTTAAGAGAATTTTATTCATTTTTAATTATTATAAAAATCTTTCTAAAATTGTTCTTTAAAAACTTGGTATAATCTTAGAAAAATATCAGATCACACATTAAATGAGATCTCATTTCTCGTCCAAGATGTTATCATAATTATTATTATTAAAAGAATCTTAGTCATTTAATTATTAAGAAAATTTTGATCATGATTGAGGTTCTTTAAAAATTAGTGGAACCTTGATTGTTATCATTATTAATATTATATTTAATTAATCAAAAAATCTTATTTATTTCTAGAAGGTTGTTTTAAAAAATTAAAATCAAAAATAGAAATGACTCAATTAAATCGCATTACGACACTTTTTGTAACTCCTTAGTTTTGATGATCACAGCACAACAAGCCATCATATTGTTATTTAAGACTGTTTGCAGGATATATCAGCTTAATGACATTGCTGTTTAAGTATCATGACAGCAAGCTATCATAAGACAGTGATCTATTTCAGCAAGTTATGATCACGTTATTCAGAATAACAGCAAGCCAAGATGAACAGTCCAGATTCATCAAGGAAACAGATTGTCAAGGAGAAACTTTAGGAATTTTCTTTTAACGAATTGTAAAGACTTCTCTATTATATTATACGTGTTTTATATATATAATAGAGCTCAGATATAAAATATTTTCAAGCATTAATACAGTTTTCCTAATTTGTAGGAGTTTGTTTAATCATCAAACTATATCTCCTTCAAACCTGATTAAAACGTTTTATACTCATACAAAATAGAAGAGGTTTTTACTGAACGTTAAACTTTTTTTTTTCTCTTCTATCAAACATATACCTAAACGTTGAAAACCATCCTAACTAATTTAAACGTTAGAATTGGATTCTAACCGTTGTAAGTTGTTGAGATTGTTTTGAACGTTAATGTATGTTTATATATGACGTTTCTTGCAGTTTTTATGATTAACAAATTGCGGCAAGAACACAGACAACTCATTGCTTTCATTGAAACAAAAGATTCTCTTGAGCTCTTAAATATATACACACGTTATATCTTAGAGAGTCTATAGTTTGAGTTGTAATCACTTTATTATTCAATTTTTATTGTTCAATTTGTATTGTGTAGTTGCTGGATAGTTGGCTAAGAGAAACAAGGGTTTGGTGAACTAGTGCTAGAGAAGTTTGTACTACATGGTAGTATAGTACTTAGAGGGTAGGTTCAGAAACAGGGTTTCAGCAAGTCATTATCAGCAGCTCGGATAAAGGTAGATATATTATTGTATCTTGTAGTTGTAAACTTATTGTGATTTAATAATATATTCTCTTACCAAGTTGGTAAGGGACCAGGACATAGACCATAGGGGATTAGGGGTCGAACCTGGCTAAAATTCTTGTGTGTTCTTATTACTTTTCTGCATATTAATTTCTGCACTGCATTTAGTCATCTCAGCTTGCTATCATTATCAGATTATTGAATTGTTTATAAAATCTCAGTAAGCAATTATCGGGTAAAATTTAAAACTAATCTTAGTTAGTCATAATCATCTATTCACCCCCCTCTAGGTGTATTTTCAGTTGGTATCAGAGCTTTGGTATACTAATCTTTCTGTAACAGGAATAGTATTCGATAGAAATGGCTGACAAATATCCCGAAGGAGCCTCGGATTACCGAGCACCTCTCTTGCTTGGTACATAAAACTACAACTGGTGGAAAGGTTGCATGGAAGTCTACCTATCCAGGGAGCCACTAGCATTGAGAGTTGTTCAGAAGGGTCCATTTGAGTTCAAGGACAAAGAAGGTAAAGTGAAAGACATTGATGATCTCACGGAGGCTGAACTACTCAAATATGGTTTCAATGGAAAGGCTAGGAATTCTCTCATGAATGGGTTATGTCCTAGTGAATGTGATAAAGTCTCTTCATGCAAATCAGCTAAAGATATATGTGATACTCTGGAATTGTATCATGAAGGATCCAAGAGCTTAAAGAAGGTCAAATTGTGCAAACTAATGAATGAGTTTGGAAATTTCAAGCTTCGAGATGGAGAAACTTTTCGAGAAAGTCAAGCTAGATTTCAGACAAATTTGAATGCCTTAAAGCAACTTGGCAAAAATATCCCTCAAGAGGAAATTAACATGAAGATACTTAGTGTTGTGCCATTTATCTATGAACCAAAGGTAACAGCTTTGGAATCCTCTCCAACTATAGATACTATGGATCAATTGGTTGTTTTTGCATAATTGAAACAATTTGAAAGCAGAATAAAGGAAAGCCAATCAAGTTCTATGCAAGCTCCAGTTGCTCAAATGAAGCAGTTAGCTCTTCACACTGATAACAGCTTACAAAAATCTGAAGATGAGTCAGATGAAGAACTAGCTTTAATATCCAGGAAGATCAGAAAGATGATCGAGAAGAAGAACAGGCTGAAAAGAGATAAAGGCAGATTTTCCAACAACAAGAAGACAAACAAGGATTCTAAAGATCAGACATGCTTTGAATATGGAAAGCCAGGCCATTATAAGCGGGACTGCTACAAATTGAAGTCAAAACAGCAAGCTGTCTTCAAGGATAAGAAGAAAGCTAAAGCTCTAATGACTTGGAGTGATGATGACTCAGTTTTCAGTGATGATTCAAGTGGAGACATGGTTAATCTTGCCCTAGTTGGACTTGATGATGATTCTGTTCGAGGAAATTCAGAAAGTGGCTACCTAGAAAGTGATTCAGAAGAAGATCAGAGTGAGGTAAACTCTTGTAAATATAATTTATCTTCTAAAAATATTGTTTTGGAACCACTAACCATGCAGGAATGTGAGGATGTATCTATGGGAGAATACCATTCTCTTAAAGCTGAAAATAGCAAGATAAAAGAGAAGAATGATTATCTCAAGACCATGGTACAAGATTTGATGAGCAAAGTGGATACTTGGATGGACAAGAAGGTACCTACACAAGCTGACAAAGAGGCTGAAATCAAGGATCTTCAAGCTAAAGTCAGTCATGTGGATAACTTCAACAAAATTCTCCTCAAAAGAAACAAGACTCAATTAATGGAGATCACAGAGTTAAAGAAGGAGATTGAAGCTAGGGATGAATGTTTAGAGCTGTTCAAACTCAGAGAATCAATAAATGCAGAACCTACAAATCAAGCAGTATAACCTTCTCAACAAGCTGAAATCATAAGTCAGCAAGCTGAAAAGATTGATCTGCTCACAAAGGAAGTTGAGGATCTGAAAAGGGGCATGGGACCTTTTGTTCAAGGAGAAGAGAGTCTCAAATCAATGATGAATTAAAATATTCCATTGGTCAGAGAAGGAATTGGAATGAATGCCAACAAGAAGGACAAAGCTCTAAGATATGAATGAAAACATGGCATACCCTATGATTATGCTATGCCTTGGAAGATATGCAACCGATGTGGAAAGAAAGGGCATCTGGAAAAATATTGCAGAGTTCAGAATGGACAGAAATCATTCCATGGAGGAAACAAATAAAAAATAACTTACTATGGTCAAAATGGCAAAATAAAGATAGCTTACTATCATCAGGCTGGCAGAGTTAAATCACCTAGAATTATCCAAAAATGGATAAAGAAATTTGATTTACATGTTTTATATGTTTTATCTGCTAACCATGTTGGACCCAACAAACTTTGGGTACCAAAAGGTTGAGTTATTTTATTTTTTTTGTAGATGTGTCTTGCCGCACGAGTAAAATCAACTAAATGGATCTTGGATAGCGGATGTACTAAACATATGATTGGAGACAAAACACAATTCTTGAGTCTTCAGATAAAAAGGGTGGAAGAGTGACTATTGGTGATAGCAAAACTCTTCAAATCCTTGAAAAAGGTAAAATAGGTAATAAACATATTTCAATTGATAAAGTTCAATATGTTAAAGGTCTAAAATATAATCTGCTTAGTATAAGTCAGTTATATGATGATGGTCATAAGGTTGATTTTGGTATTGAGAAGTATATTATTACTATTGGTACTAACAAAGTCCCCCTAGTTGCTAGAAGGGAAGGAAATATATATATTTTGGACTTTGAGTTGTAGAAAACTGCTTGCTATCTTGCTGTAATAGACACAGATCCTTATGTTTGGCATAGAAGATTGGGTCATGCTCACATGGACTTGCTTAATAAGCTTTCAAAGAAGAAACTAGTCAAAGGTTTACCCAAAATCAAATATGTCAAGACTGAGGTGTGTTCGGCATGCCAACTAGGCAAGCAAATTAGAAGTACTCACAAAGCAAAGAAGATGGTATCTACTTCTAAACCCTTAGAACTTTTACACTTAGACTTATTTGGTCCAGAAGCTTATAAAAGTATTGGAGGTAAGCAATATGGTTTTATAATTGTTGATGATTATTCTCGTTTTATATGGTTATTATTTCTTCGTACTAAAAATGCTACTTTTATTGAGTTTGAAAAACTAATTAAGTTACTTGAGATTAAGCTCAATACAAAGCTTGTAGGTATAAGGAGTGATCGAGGTGGTGAATTCCAAAAAGACTTTATTACTTATTATGAAAAAAGAGGAATATCACACGAATTCTCGGCTCCAAGGACCACAACAAAATGGTGTGGTAGAAAGAAAGAATAGGTCATTGCAAGAAACAGCAAGAACATTGTTGCAAGAAAGCAGGCCACCTAGAAGTTTTTGGGCAGAAGCAGTCAACACAGCATGCTATGTTTTGAATAGAGTCTTGATAAGACCTATTTTGGACAAGACTCCATATGAATTGCTAAAGAAAAAGAGGCTCAACATCAGTTACTTCAAGATTTTTGGCTCAAAGTGTTTTGTGCTCAAGACAATTGGTAATGATGGTAAATTCGATGCTAAATCTTATGAAGCTATTTTTCTTGGTTATTCTATGACTAGTAAAACCTATAGAGTTTACAATTTGTCTAAGCATATTGTTGACGAATCTATAGATGTTACTTTTCAAGAACCTAACAATGATCTTCCAAGAGACGAGGAAGATGATGCAGGTGAAGCTGGACAACAACAAGCTGAAACAGAGAAGGCTACTTTAAAACAGCAAGCTGAAATAGAGACCGATTCTGAAAACAGTAAGCTGAAATTGAAACTGCCTTTGGAAATCAGCAAGCATAAACTTCTACTCCAGTTGATGATGCAATTATAAAGATGGAAAAAATGAATCTCAATGGTCCTAGAGGAAATAGAGCAAAGGATAAAATGCCAATCTATGATGGTGAAGACTTAGCTCCTCCATCTAAGATAAGGAAGACCTATCATGAAGATATTTCTAAGCATTCATTTCCAAAAGCTCCACTGACAGTGAAGAATCACCCTCTAGAGCAGGTTATTGGTGATATTACTGATGGACTCAAGACAAGGAAAGGCAATGCAATTTTTTGTGCTTATGCGTCATTTCTAGCTCAAAAGAAACCCAAGAATGTCAAAGAAGCACTCAAAGATGAAAATTGGATCACGGCTATGCAAGAAGAACTCAATCAATTCGAACGATATGATGTTTCGAAACTTGCCAATCCACCAAAGAATGCTTCAATCATTGGTACAAAATGGATTTTCAAGAATAAAGAGGATAAATTTGGTACCGTTACTCGAAACAAAGCAAGGCTCATGGCACAAGGGTACAATCAACAAGAAGGCATTGACTTTGATCAAACTTATGCACTAGTAGCTAGATTGGAATCAATTAGGATGCTTCTTGCTTATGCATGCTACAAGAAGATCAAGCTACATCAAATGGACGTCAAAAGTGCTTTTATTAATGGATTTCTGGAAGAGGAAGTTTATGTCAAGCAACCCCTGGTTTTGAACATGAACAACATCCGGACTATGTTAACAAGCTCAAGAAGGCATTATATGGCTTAAAGCAAGCACCAAGGGCTTGGTACAAGTGGCTTAGTAAGTTTTTGATCAAAAATGGCTTTATTCGAGGTAAAATCGATCCTACTTTATTTACTAGGTAAAATGGTAATGATATTTTGATTGTCCAGATATATGTAGATGATATAATATTTGGATCCACTAATGATTCTATGTGTGAGTGGGTTTCTAAGTGTATGCGCAGTGAATTTGACATGAGCATGATGGGTGAGCTCAACTATTTCTTGGGACTCCAAATCAAGCAATCAAAGGATGACATCTATGTTCATCAGTCAAAATATGTGAAGAACTTGCTGACTAGATTTGGATTTTAGCACGTCAATCCAAAATCTACACCAATGAATTAAAACAGCAAGCTGACTTCAGATGAAAATGGTAAGGCAGTTGATATCAAAAAGTATGAAGGCATGATTGGTTGTCTTTTATATCTTACTGCTTCTTGGCCGGATATTATGTATAGTGTTTGTGTATGTGCTCATTTTCAAGCTAAACCTAAGGAATCACACTTAAATGCAGTTAAAAGAATATTTCGATATTTAAGTGAGACTATGAATCTTGGGTTATTTTATTCTATTACAAACATATTTAATCTTGTGGGGTATAGTGATGCAGATTATGCAGGATGTCAAATTGATAGAAAGAACACAAGTGGTGTTTGTACATACTTAGGACACAGTCTCGTATCTTGGCAAAGTAAGAAACAAACTTCAGTCACATTATCCACAACAGAAGGTGAGTATTTGGCAGCTGGTAGCTGTTGCTCTCAAATTTTGTGGATGATTCAGACTCTACGAGATTTTGGAATCAAGTGTGGCAAAGTTCCAATCTATTGTGACAATATTAGCACCATCAACATATCAAAAAATCCGGTTAATCATTTAAGAACAAAGCATATTGATGTTTGTCACCATTTCTTGAGAGATAATGCTGCTAAAGGTAAGATTGAATTAGTTTTTGTGCCTACTAAATATCAATTGGCAGATATCTTTACAAAACCCCCTGGCGAAGAAAGATTTTCTACCATTCGACGGGAATTTGGCATGTGCAGTGTATAATGGCAAGCTATATTTGGAAATTTTCTAATATTGGCTTACTATCAATTTTCATGTTAGCTTACTATGATTGTTTATTAAGTGTCATAATTTATATTTAATTTGATTTATTACTTTTGACATGCCATTATCTGTTTATTGCTGCTTACTTGTTTGTGAGTTTTGATGCTTTATTTTATCATTTTTAAAAACTGATAACATGTGGTAGTTCTAATAGATAGACATTATATTTGGATAATTGTTAGATTTAGGATAACTACTTTTTTAATTATACTAAATCTCTCCCCTAAAAAGTCTATCATACTCGGGTTAGGGTTTTTAACCTTATTTCACGCCACATCCTTTCTACCGCCGCTCCTCATTATTTACAGCAATTGTTTCACCATGGTTTGTGCAACACGAAAATCAGGCCTTCTAGCAAATCGTTCTACCTCTAAACATGATAATAGTGTGGTTGATTTGGGAACCGAGAGTGCGGATGAAGTGTCTCATACCCCCGACTCTAAGAAGCTCAAGCTCACTCTCTCTTTTGATTCGCTTGACTTGGTACAGAGGTTCACAGAAAATGCTTTGGATACTCGTCCCATCCTTCCTGGTATTCCAGTTAATGGTAAGCTCCTTCAACAGTCTGGTGCATTATCTTTGTTTCAAACTGTTGGTATGGATAGTTTTATTCTAGATTTGCCCAAGACATACTATCCTGATTTGATTCGTGAGTTTTATGCAAATCTTCATAAGGATAAGTTTGGTAATTGTGTTTCAACAGTTCGTGATAAGTGTATTCGACTGAATCCTCCTTGCCTAAGTACCTTAATTAAGTTTGAGAATCCTAATGAAATTGAGGTCTTTACTGGTAAAGCTTATGTTATGTTGCCTGATTTCTCTGTTATGGATCAATTTAAGGTTCTATTAGGTTCAGACAACAATGTTGAAGAAAACCCCCAACCTCCATCCACTACTATAGTTATCCCAATGGCTCATTTTCTGTTTATGATCAGTCGTGCTAATTTGTGTCCTAGAGGAGAAAACAAATCTACTTTCAGTTGTCAGGATGTGACAGTAGTTGCCATGTTATTAGCTGGTAGGGCATTTGATTTATCTCATTTGATCCTTAAGAACATGCTAGCTGCTGTGAACCAAAAGAAGATAGGCCTGTCTTATGGTCTTTTGTTATCCAGAATTTTTGATTCTTTTAAACTTGATCTCAATATTGCTGCTAAGCTAACTGTCAAGGAAGTGTTAGATGCCAAGACTATAGCCAATTATTTATTTCTTACTGACCTTATATAAAATTTATTGGGATCAATTATTTATTTTTGTTCTCTCAACGACAATGAAAGATGTATTACAAAATGAATCACCAACACGATAAAAAGATTTTTTTTTCCTTTATGATTTTTTTCTTTTTTTATTAAAAAATATTTTAAAAATTCAATAGAAAACTTTAAATTGAAACATTTAGTAAGATCAAATTTCATTGATTGAAATTTTATTTAATTTAATATTAAACACTGTAACACCTATACATTTTATCGAAATAATTTTACATTTCAGTGTACCACACAAAAGAATTCAAAATTTTAAACATTAATGGAATCTATTTTGATTGAATAACATATTGAATTTATTTTTTTATTCAATCATTTTATGTTCTATAAAAATAAGGGAATCTTGATTTTCATAATTTTTATTAAGAGAATCTTAGTCATTAATAATTATGAAATATTAGTCATTTTCCGACGTTACATAAAAACTAGTATAATCTTAAGAAAAATATTGAGTAAGATATTGAATTTTTTTTATCAATGGGTTTTCATTTTTTTCTCTATAAACATTAAGGGAATTTTAGATGTTATCATAATTTTTATTAAAAAAAAATTTAGTCATTTACTTATTAAGAGAATTTTAGCCATTGTTGAGGTTCTATAAACATCGTTCTCATTATAATTATTAAGATTAAATAAGTAACTTAACTAAATTTCAGTCATTTAATTATTCAAAAAATCTTAGTTATTTCTTGATGGTTGCTTACAAAAGTTAAAATAAAAAGTTGTATATGAAATTATTTATTTAAATCTCACTTTATAAAAAAATGTTAAGGGCTTATCGTTTTATGTTCTATAAAAATTAGGGAATGTTGATTGTTATAATAGTTATTATTAAGTGAATCTTAATAATTTAATAATTTATGAGAATATTAGTCATTTCTTGACGTTTTTCAAAAATTAGTAGAATCTTAGGAAAAAATATGGGATAACACATTCTACATATTTTTTTTAATCAAAGAGATCCTATTTTGTGTTATGGTTCTTTAAAAATTAGTATAATCTTGATTGTTATTATAATTATTATTAATAAAAAATTAGTCATTTAAATAAATTTTAGTCATTTCATTATTAATAAAATCTTTGTTATTTACCGATGGTTGTTGAAAAAGTAAAATAAAAAATCGAACTCCACGAAGTTACTGAATTAAATCTCATTAAGGCACTTTGTAAAAAATGTTCAGGGTTTATAGTTTTATGTTCTATAAATTGTTATTATAATTATTATTTAAGAGAATTTTATTCATTTTTAATTATTATAAAAATCTTTCTAACGTTGTTCTTTAAAAAATTGGTATAATCTTAGAAAACTATCGGATCGCACATTAAATGAGATCTAATTTCTCGTCCAAGATGTTATCATAATTATTATTATTAAAAGAATCTTAATCATTTAATTATTAAGAAAATTTTGGTCATGACTGAGGTTTTTTAAAAATTAGTAGAACCTTGATTGTTATCATAATTATTATTATATTTAATTAATCAAAAAATCTTATTTATCTCTAGACGGTTGTTTAAAAAAATTAAAATCAAAAATAGAAATTACTCAATTAAACGCATTACGACACTTTTTGTAACTCCTTACTTTTTATGATCACAACACAACAAGGTATTATATTGTTATTTATGACTGTTTGCATGATATATCAGCTTAATGACATTGCTGTTTAAGTTTCATGACAGCAAGTTGTCAACAGACAGTGATCTATTTCAGCAAGCTATGATCACGTTATTCAGAATAACAGCAAGCCAAGATGAACAGTCTAGATTCAACAAGGAAACAGATTTTCAAGGAGAAACTTTAGGAATTTCTTTTAACGAATTGTAAGGACTTCTCTATTATATTATACGTGTTTTATATATATAATAGAACTCAGATATAAAATGTTTTCAAGCATTAAAACAGTTTTCCTAATTTGTAGGAGTTTGTTTAATCATCAAACTCTATCTCCTACAAACCTGATTAAAACGTTTTATACTCATAGAAAATAGAAGAGGCTTTTACTGAACGTTAAACATTTTTTTCTTCTATCAAACGGATACCTAAACGTTGAAAACCATCCTAGATAATTGAAACGTTAGAATTTGATTCTAACCATTGTAAGTTGTTGAGATTGTTTTGAACGTTAGTGTATGTTTATATATGAGGTTTCTTGAAGTTTTTTATGATTAAAAAATTGCAGCAAGAACACAAACAACTCATTGCTTTCATTGAAATAAAAGATTCTCTTGAGCTCTTAACTATATATACACATTATATCTTAGAGAATTTATAGTTTCAGTTGTAATCACTTTATTATTCAATTTGTATTGTTCAATTTGTATTGTGTAGTTGCTGGATAGTTGGCTAAGGGAAATAAGGGTTTGGTGAACTAGTGCTAGAGAAGTTTGTACTACGGGGTAGTATAGTACTTAGATGGCAGGTTGAGAAACAGGGTTTCAGCAAGCCATTATCAGCATCTGGGATAAAGGGAGATATATTATTGTATCTTGTAGTTGTAAACTTATTGTGATTCAATAATATATTCTTTTACCAAGTTGGTAAGGGACCAGGCGTAGACCACAGGGGATTAGAGGTCAAACCTGACTAATATTGGGTAGAAAACCAAAATACCCACCATTTGTGGGCTGGTGCCCAAAATACCATTTGGCGGGAGAGACTGCCCTTTTTACCCACTGAATACGCATTACCATAATGCGTATTCTGTTTTTTAAAAAATTTACAAAGAATACGCATGTCTGACATGCGTATTCTTTGTAAATTTTTAAAAAAATAGAATACGCATCTGTAAAATGCGTATTTCGTCGGTATTTTGGGCAGTTTTCCCGTCAGTGGGTATTTTGGGCACTTAAAACTGAAAAGTGGTGTATTTTGGGCATTTTTCACTAATATTCTTGTGTGTTCTTATTATTTTTCTGCATATTAATTTCTGCACTGCATTTAGTCATCTCAGCTTGCTATCATTATAAAATCTCAGTAAGCTATTAACGGGTAAAATTTAAAATTAATCTTAATTAGCCATAGTCACGTTTTCACCCCTAGGTGTATTTTCACTTTTCACGTGTATTTTCACTTTTCAGAAAAATATTAACGGGTTGTGTTTTGTGTTCTATAAAATTAAAATTAAGGAATCTTGATTGTTATCATAGTTATTACGTTGAAAATCTTAGTCATTAAATAAATATGATAATCTTAGTCATTTTTCGGCGTTCTTTAAAAATTAATAGAATTTTATGAAAAAATTAAATATTCTGATAATACATTGAAAGTTTGTTTCATCAACGGGATCTCATTTTGTGCAATGGTTCTTTAAAAATTATAATCTTGGTTGTTATCATAATTATTATTAAATAAAAATTATTTAATTAAACAAATTTTAGTCATTTAATTATTAAGAAAATCTTCCGACAGTTGTTTAAAAAATTAAAACCGAAAATCGAACATGAAATGACTTAATTAAATGTCATTGAGGCACTTTGTAATTTTTTTTATAGAATATCATCTTTAATTTATTTGCTTTAATATATTTTCTTTAATTTTATGTATGGAGGATTTGAGATTTGTCCCTTTAATATATTTGTCTTTCCAAACAAAAATAAAAAATATCGTCTTTGTTTTATAAAAATTAAGGGAATTTTACTTGCTATCATAATTATTATTGAAGAGAATTTCAGTTATTCTGACATCGTTATTTAAAAATTAGTAGAATCTTACGAAAATAATTAGAGAATCGTTTAGTAAAAAACACTTCAATTAATCTTATAATTTTAAAATCAAATGTTTATGTAAGAGAATCTTACAATTCTATACATTTAATATTGTATGAAATTTTATATATTTCGTAAAATTATTAAATTATAATGAATAAGTTTTATAAAAATATTTGTAGAAATCATTCATACTAATATAAAAATAATCAAAAAATATTCATTAGAATTATTTAAAAATATATCTTTGTATTTAAAATTTTTATTTCAAAACTAGAATTTTTTTTATTAGAAGATAATGAAAATTTCGGGAAAACAAAAACACATGAAAAGGATCTTTTATTAAATAATACAAAACAGCTAAAAAATCTTATAATAAAAACAATTAAGATAATCTTGTAATTTTAAAATATATCTATTCGATTTTTAGTTATATATGTTTTAGTTTAAGATTTGGTTTTATGTTCATTAGTCCGAAATTAACCCAAAATTAAGACTCTTTTTTTCTTATTCTTATATCCTTGTATTTCTCACGTTTGATGTTTGCTTATCTATTTCCTGTTTTTAAAATATCCATTAAAAAATAGTAGAATCTATTTTGTAAAATACTTCAAAAAATATTTAAGATTTAAAGATAATATAAAATTTTGAATTAAAATTACTTATAAAGAATCTTGTAATGAAGAATCTTACATTTGTATACACTTTGATCTACTAATAAATACATAACAGAAAACATTTAATAAAAAAATATTATCCATGCAAAATAAATTATCCATTCCAACTTTATGTTAGAAAATTAGGATTTTAGAGCTTAATTTAATTATGTTCTTGATGTTAATCCTAAAATCTAATGATTGGAAATTGTTCAATGATATTTGAACTTAAATTTTCATGTATGGTTTTAAGAATTTTCTTAATAAAATCCATATGAAATGAGAGTTGAAAGTAGCTTGGAAAAGCTTGGAAAATTTGAGAATGTTTGTCCCACATTGAAATAAATAAAGGGGGTTGTGTGCTTTATATGGTATTACCCACATGAGTAGTATACAACTACTAAGGTGTGTGATGGTCCATTGTGTTGTTGTGTGCTTCACGCGCGCGCACACACACACGCGCCCGCCCCGCCCCGCACCGCACCGCACCGCACCGGACCGGGTCGAAGGGCGATTTGGGCGAATGTCTCGGCGTCTCGCGTACGCGAGGCGACCTGGGCGAGGATTTTATTTATTTATTTGAGAATTATTTTAATTCGAATTTATTTATCGGTGATTGGATTATTGGGCTGGGTTCTGAAATAGGCTAAGTAGTCTAAATATATTGAACCTGCAAATAATCTGATCTGTAACAAGTTCTGATATTAGAATCAGAACTGATGAATAAAATCAGAACTTAACAAGTTCTGATATCAGAATCAGAACTTAAGTACTGATGAGTTAAATCAGAACTTAACTTAAGTTCTGATAATAATGTGGGTGTTAATGTGAAAAGCTGTTACAAATAATTTAAATTCAAAAGCTGATCAGTTTTGATTTTTTCATTAATGAATTCAAAATCTGATCAGTTTTTATTTTTTATTAATGAAGCAGTTTAATTCAGACATTAAGTGTGTTGACAGTTTCATTTTTTCCTCTCCTATAAATAGAGGCTAAACTGAATGAATAAAAAAATATAACACACTACATTCTCATCTCTTCTCTTCAACCTCTCTGCATTTCTCTCCCACAAGAACTGAAGTGCTGATATTTTCCGGCGACTGAGGTGCTGGTCGAAGTGGAGGTTTTGTTGCTGCTGTTAACATAAACTCCGAGCTGTTTTATCCTGGTGGAGATATTGCGCACATCCCAAACGCAGCAGGTAGGGGGCAATAATCTCTTCAAGAGCAGCCAGGACTTCTAGCAAGGCCTGGTGACTCAGCTGTAATCATTTTCTTGGCGTTTTGTATCTGTAAACCTTTATTTCAGTCACTGTTGAAAGCTATGGTTTCGGGTACATCTTTCTTTCTCTCTACGTTATTTCAGTTACTGATTTTGTTTACCTGCATGTTTTGTTTTGTTAACTGTGGTCTTGGCCTAAACTTGTTAAATTCTTTATACACTTGCCTCTATGTTGCTATACTTGTTAGTGAGTTTCTCAACATTCTTGAAGAGATTATTAGTTATTTAGAATTTAGCATAATGGTTAACGAAAGTGAGGTTATCGTTGGTGGTGGTAGCAGTTCGAGTGTAACTGCTGGGGCCATTGATTGGACCACCTATAGTTTCCCACAGGCTGTTGAACTAACCGGTTTACCGGAGAAATTCAACGGTGGCATTGGCTTTTCTCGCTGGCAGAAAAGGATGAAGCTGTGGTTGACTATAAAGGGTCTGTGGCCGGTTGTGGAATATGAGAAACCAGTAGTGGATCAAGAGAAGGCTGACACAGTTAAGGCTTTTGCGAAGTGGGCTGAGAAGGATGGAGTGGCTAGAGCGGCCATTCTTGCGGCACTAACAAACACTTTGTTTGATGTCTATTCTTCTGATGCCTACTCTGCAAAACTCTTATGGGAGAAGCTGGACCAGACACATAATACTGACTCACAAGGTCTAGAAAAGTATTCTGTGGCAAGGTTCCTCGAGTTCAAGCTGGTGGACAATAAGTCCATGACTGAGCAGGTGCATGAGTTCGAGATGATAGTGCATGCTTTGAAGGAGTCTGGAATGAATCTCCCGGAGAAGTTCAAGGTGATGAGTGTGATTGAAAAACTCCCGAAGTCTTGGGAAGAGTTCTCTCTCTCCCTGAAAAGACAGAAAGGAGAGATCACCTGGACCAACCTTATGCTGGACATCTCGGTACAAGAACAACACAAGTCCAAACAGGGACATGTGATGCCAACTGAACACGGTACCTCGAAGGTAAACATAGCAACTGTAGGACAAAAGAGGAAGGCTTTTGCTAAGAAAGCTAATAGTAATAAACCTAAGAGTGACAAGGACAAGGCCAAGAAACCCAAGGCAAACAAACCATGCTGGTCTTGTGGGCAGGTTGGGCACTGGAGTAAGGACTGCCCTACGAAGAAAGCGAAGAAAACCGAGGTAGCACAAGCAAATGTTGTGCTTGGAACCGCAAGTGGGCCTGTAGTGAACATGGTTGTTGGTGAGGCTACGGCTTCTGAAACCAACGTTGACCGGTATGTATCCTACAACCCTGTGATATTTTCTACCTATCTGTCAAATGAATGGTTGATAGATACTGGAGCTAATGTACATATTTGTGCTGATATTAGTTTATTTGTATCTTATCAACAGAGTCATAGCCCGACTGTGAAGATGGGGAATGCTAGTGCTGCTCAAGTACATGGAGTTGGAAACGTGGATCTGAAGTTCCCTTCAGGACGTATTCTATCTCTGACGAGAGTGCATCATGTTCCCGACATGCGTAGAAATATAATAAGTGGAAGCTGTTTAGTTTCTAGTGGTTTTGAAATTTCGTTCAAGTGTAATAAAGTAGTTCTTATTCACACTGGTACATTCTTTGGCAAGGGTTACTTGTCAAATGGTTTATTTGTTATTAATGCGGATCCCGTTTTGGGAAGTTTGAATAATAATGTTATTCCTACTGTTAATTGTATTGAATCCTCAAATATATGGCATGCTAGACTAGGTCATTTAAACTTTGGTGCTCTTAAGAACATGATGAACTTAGAGTTGATTCCAAAATATACCATAGAAAAGAATTCTAAATGTCAAGTATGTGTGTCTGCTAAACAGATAAGGAAATCTTTTCATAACGTTGTTAGGGATTCAGACTTGTTAGATTTAGTACACACTGATATTTGTGAATTTGGTGGTGTGTTGACCAAGGACCAGTTTAGATACTTCATTACTTTTATAGATGATAGTAGTAGATATTGTTATGTTTATTTACTTAGACATAAGGATGAAGCACTTAGTAAATTCATTATATATAAAACTGAAGTAGAAAAACAAACTAGTAAGTTACTTAAAAGATTGAGATCTGATAGAGGTGGTGAGTATACGAGTAATGCTTTTAATGAATTTTGTGCAAATAATGGTATAGTTCATGAAGTTACTCCACCATACACACCTGAGTCTAATGGGGTTGCTGAGCGAAAGAACAGAACATTTAAAGATATGATTAATAGTATGCTTATTAACTCTGGGTTGCCTAAATACATGTGGGGAGAGGCTCTAAATACGGCTTGCCATATTTTGAATAGAGTCCCTCTGAAACACATGGATAAAACACCCTTGGAGTTATGGAAAGGCAGGATGACTAGTCTTAAGTATCTTCGTGTGTGGGGGTGCCTTGCTAAGGTGCTTGTTCCTGAACACAAGAGAAAGAAACTAGGTCCAAAGACTGTTGACTGTATCTTTCTGGGCTATCTTGAAACCACTACAGCTATGAGATTTTTAGTGTTAAAATCTGACATAGATGGTATAGTGGCAAACACGATAGTTGAATTTCGAGATGCGACATTCTTTGAGGATGTCTACCCTATGAAGACTGGAATACCTGAAACGACTTCTGAGGAAGATCCTACTCACACATCAAGTTCTATTCCTGATCATGTGGAAAAGATGACAAATGTGGGGGCGGAACCTAGTAGTAGCTCTATTCCTAAGGAATTAGAGGAACCAAGGAGAAGTAAGCGTGCAAAAATAGTCAAGGATTTTGGAGGTGATTTCATCACTTACAATATCGAGGACGAACCTTTAACTTTCCGGCAAGCTATGGATTCTTCTGAGTCAAGGCACTGGAAGGGCGCTGTCAAGAGTGAAATTGACTCTATTGTTTCCAATGGAACATGGGAGTTGGTTGATCTCCCTCCTGGGTGTTCTACTATTGGGTGCAAATGGGTCTTTAAAAGGAAGTTGAACCCTGACGGCTCAATAGATAAGTACAAAGCTAGACTGGTAGCTAAGGGTTTTAAGCAAAAGGAAGGAATTGATTATTTTGATACATACTCTCCGGTTGCAAGAATGGTAACAATCCGAATGCTTATAGCATTGGCTTCAGTCCATGGTCTTATCATTCATCAGATGGATGTAAAGACGGCTTTTCTTCATGGTGAACTTGAGGAAGAGATTTATATGGATCAGCCTGATGGATTTGTTGCATCAGGCAATGAAAGGAAAGTATGTAAGTTGATCAAGTCCATCTATGGCTTGAAACAAGCTCCCAGAGATTGGCATAAAAAGTTTGATGAAACTATATTGCCTTTCAGTTATAAGATTAATGAAAGTGATAAGTGTGTCTACACTAAAGTTAAAGGTAATGAGTGTGTTATCTTGTGCCTATATGTGGATGATATTTTATTGTTTGGAACCAATATTGAGATTATTAACGAGACTAAAGAATTCTTGAAAAGGCATTTTGAAATGAAGGATATGGGTGAGGCAAGTGTGATTCTTGGAATCAAATTGATTCAGTCCACTGAAGGAATAACCTTGACTCAATCTCATTATATAGAGAAATCTATACTTGAGAAATATGGTTATTCACAGTGTAGAATCGCTAGTACACCTTATGATTCGAAAGTTGCCCTTGTCAAGAATACTTCAGGAGTGCCTGTGTCTCAGTTAAGGTATTCTCAGATTATTGGGAGCTTGCAGTATCTTGCTAACTGTACTAGACCAGATATTTCATATTCTGTGTCTAAATTGGCGAGATATACAAGCTGTCCAAACAGAACTCATTGGGATGCTTTTGATAGAGTACTTAGATATCTAAAAGGCACAATGTACCTTAGTTTACACTACAGGAGATTTCCTGGTGTGCTTGAAGGGTACAGTGATGCAAGTTGGATAGCTAAGAAGTCTGGTTCCAATGGAGTGACTGGATACGTGTTCACCTTGGCTGGTGGAGCAATATCCTGGAAGTCAAGCAGACAGACTATTGTTACTCGGTCTACTTTTGAGGCTGAGTTGTGTGCACTTGATGCCACAGGGACGGAGGCTGAATGGTTACACGGACTTATGTCTGCAATACCTGTAGTAAGCAGACCGCTCCCTGCTATTGCTATTCACTGTGATAGTCGAACAACTATCGAAAAGATTAGCAGTAAAAAGCATAATGCTAAAACTAAGAGACACATCCAAGTTAGACTCAAGTCTATAAGGGGTTTAGTGACTGATAGGATCATAGCTATAGAGTTCATAGGAACTCAGAATAATATAGCTGATCCTCTTACTAAAGGACTGGAACTGCAGTGGTCCTTAAGTCAAGGTTGGGGATGGGATTGTCAACCCATCATAATTCATCAACAGTGGGAACCCAATACACATGAGAGGAGATCCCTCGAAGTGTATTCAATGGGTAATAACAAGCTGTAAGGATGAGTTGGTAGTACCTTTGCTACATAGATGATACTATAGTATCTGAGTCTATCCCCTGTAAACCTAGAAGGTACTGACACTGCCAGAAAAGCAAGAATGTTAAAACTCTGAATGGGATTTAGTCATTTGACGAGATAGAGGCAGTATATCTCTGGAGATGCCCAGCTAAGCGAATGTAATTGTGTGGTCGCAATTAGAGGATAGGGTTAATCCTTGAAGCATTCGACGAACAGGATCGAGACATGACCATTAATGTCTCAAAGCCGTAGATTGGCACCATAACCTTTGACTTGTCGTCGTCTATGGAATATGGTTATACTAAACGGATTAAGATTCAAGGTGAAACATTCCATCTGAGTCCGATAGCCATTGAAGTAGAGGAATTAGGAGGGTTCAAACCCGGAAGGGTACCGACTCTGAAAAACAAGTCATGATGGGAAATTGATCACATTTCTGTATGGATTTGTGGGGGATTGTTAGAAAATTAGGATTTTAGAGCTTAATTTAATTATGTTCTTGATGTTAATCCTAAAATCTAATGATTGGAAATTGTTCAATGATATTTGAACTTAAATTTTCATGTATGGTTTTAAGAATTTTCTTAATGAAATCCATATGAAATGAGAGTTGAAAGTAGCTTGGAAAAGCTTGGAAAATTTGAGAATGTTTGTCCCACATTGAAATAAATAAAGGGGGTTGTGTGCTTTATATGATATTACCCACATGAGTAGTATACAACTACTAAGGTGTGTGATGGTCCATTGTGTTGTTGTGTGCTTCACGCGCACACACACACACACACGCGCGCGCCCGCCCCGCCCCGCCACGCACCGCACCGGACCGGACCGGGTCGGGTCGGGTCGAAGGGCGATTTGGGCGAATGTCTCGGCGTCTCGCGTACGCGAGGCGACCTGGGCGAGGATTTTATTTATTTATTTGAGAATTATTTTAATTCGAATTTATTTATCGGTGATTGGATTATTGGGCTGGGTTCTGAAATAGGCTAAGTAGTCTAAATATATTGAACCTGCAAATAATCTGATCTGTAACAAGTTCTGATATTAGAATCAGAACTTAAGAACTGATAAATAAAATCAGAACTTAACAAGTTCTGATATCAGAATCAGAACTTAAGTACTGATGAGTCGAATCAGAACTTAAGTACTGATGAGTTAAATCAGAACTTAACTTAAGTTCTGATAATAATGTGGGTGTTAATGTGAAAAGCTGTTACAAATAATTTAAATTCAAAAGCTGATCAGTTTTGATTTTTTCATTAATGAATTCAAAATCTGATCAGTTTTTATTTTTTATTAATGAAGCAGTTTAATTCAGACATTAAGTGTGTTGACAGTTTCATTTTTTCCTCTCCTATAAATAGAGGCTAAACTGAATGAATAAAAAAATATAACACACTACATTCTCATCTCTTCTCTTCAACCTCTCTGCATTTCTCTCCCACAAGAACTGAAGTGCTGATATTTTCCGGCGACTGAGGTGCTGGTCGAAGTGGAGGTTTTGTTGCTGCTGTTAACATAAACTCCGAGCTGTTTTATCCTGGTGGAGATATTGCGCACATCCCAAATGCAGCAGGTAGGGGGCAATAATCTCTTCAAGAGCAGCCAGGACTTCAAGCAAGGCCTGGTGACTCAGCTGTAATCATTTTCTTGGAGTTTTGTATCTGTAAACCTTTATTTCAGTCACTGTTGAAAGCTATGGTTTCGGGTACATCTTTCTTTCTCTCTACGTTATTTCAGTTACTGATTTTGTTTAACTGCATGTTTTGTTTGGTTAACTGTGGTCTTGGCCTAAACTTGTTAAATTCTTTATACACTTGCCTCTATGTTGCTATACTTGTTAGTGAGTTTCTCAACACTTTATGCACCTAATTTTTTTGACATTAAATTTTTATAGTATTAGAGAATCTTAAATCAGCTGTGATTTTTGTGGGTATTGATTGTTAATGCACAAAAGATTTACTTGCCAAAACTACAAAGATCTTGATAGATTAGGTCAACGGTGCAACAAACATTAGCATTGTTGTCATCAGTACCCGGTAAATATTCAAACCCCTGATCATCAAATTAATTACAGGGTTGCCATTACAGTTTAATTAATCAAATGTTTTAATTATAATCAATGAACGATTTAGATTGAGTTCCTATGTTCCGTTGATAGTGAAGTTCTCTCTACAAACTTACCCAGTGTGCGGTCTTAAATGCTGGTGAAATGATATTTAGAGCATCTCCAATGCTAGAAAATCCTTTACTAAATAATTTAGGTGACATTTAAAATTATAGATAATCACTTTTAGTTGGCTATATTTGTACAACCATAAAAGTCCTTTGGTATAATTTTACATATTGAAAATATAAATAATACTATTGGAGTATAATTCTAATCCCTTAAGCTAAAATTTTAAAAAATAATGATAGCTAATCATCTAGCCAATCATTTTTATATTTTAGCATTGGAGATGCTCTTATGAGAATAATCTATACATATTTCACTACAAGAAAAATGGCCTTTTCCTACCAAGCAAATCAAACCAGAAAAACTTGGTAGGAAATGGTAGAGCATTTCCTACCAACCCGTAAACTGGTAGGAATTGCTCTAGGTGGGGCCCAGATTGTGTACACGCAAGCACCAAAACCTACCAATATTGGTGGGAAATTCAAAACCTACCAATATTGGTAGGTTTTGACCAAAATTTGATACCGAAATGGTCCCATCAACCACGTCATCAGCCCTCACTTATTTTATTGTTTAAAATTTTTTATGAAAAAAGAAATAATATCTTAAATCTGAACCATTTCCTACCAAGTTTGGTGGGAAAGTGTTTCCTACCAAGATTAGTAGGTTTTGGTAGAATCTTATTGTGAAAATAACCCCACCGACCACATCAGCAGGCCACATATTATTAAGAATATAAAACATTTTTCTGAAGTATAAAAAAATATTAATAATTCAGGTCATTTCCTACCAATATTGGTAGGAAAAGGACATCTGGCCGTGAAAAGCATTTCCTACCATATTTGGTAGGAAAAGGCCTGGCATTAATAATATTTTAAAAATGGACCCACCACCTTTTTAGTTTTGTTTTGGGTGGTGTTAATAGAATGAAGATAAGATGAAAATTTAGAAAGAAGAAGAGAAAGATAAGAAAGAAGAAGAAGAAGGAGAAAAGGGAGAAGTTTTTTTTCTTCAAGAATCACTTTCATTGTAAAGGTATAATTTGATCTCATTGTTCTTTATTTCAATATTGTAAGTTTTTTTTTGTTCTATGTTAGTTAGGATGATATTGTGTATGATTTGAATGTATAATTTGTATATGCTTTATAATTGAAGAGAAAAAATGTGAAGTTAAATTGAAATGGTGTTTGTTAATATTGTAGATGGTGAGAAAGATGTTATAATTTGTATGTTAATAATTTATATATGCTTGAAATGTTAACAATTCCAAAAAGTGAAGTTAAATTGAAATGTAGTTTTGTTGATATTGTAGATGTCAAATGTAAACCGTGGTTGGATGTCACGTCGTATGAAAAGTGATCGCATTACGTTAACGGATGAGTATAAAAATGGTGTGGAAGAATTTTTAGATTCGGCAAAAAGGTTTGGGTTGACAAAAGATAAGACGTTGTGTCCTTGTAAGAATTGTGGGAATGGTCATTGGGAAAATTTAGATACCATAAAGTTTCACTTGTATGCTTCCGGATTTTTTGAATCATATACCGTGTGGACTTTGCATGGTGAGAAAGAGCCAACAACGGAGTCTCGACGAACATGTCATCGTAAACGACGTGCACCACCAATTGTGGAACCACCAGTGGATATGTTTGGGTTGTTACGAGATAGTTCCGGGCAAGATTTTTATAGCTTCAATGATATGAGGGGTAGTAATAGTAGTAGTATGAATGATGCCGAAGAATCTCCAAATTTTGATGCTTCTCAATTTTACACCGATGCCAATGAGTCGGGAGCTCCTATTTACCCCGGTAACAAAAATTATACAAAAATCTCTTTCACTACGAGATTGTTACATTTCAAAGACGTATCTCGTTGTAGTGAGAAATCATTTAATTTACTACTTGATATTATTGGGGAAGTGTTTCCACGAGATCATAAGCTACCGGTTTCTTATTATGCAATGAAGAAAATGGTGAAAAAATTGAAGTTGGGATATGAAAAAATTGATGTATGTGCAAATAATTGTATGTTATTTTATAATAACGACGAAAAAAAAGTTGTTTGTGATATTTGCAAAGAGGATCGTTACAAAGATATCATGGGAAAAAATGGAAGGAAAATACCAAAGAAGGTGTTAAGACATTTTTCGCTAATTCCCCGTTTACAACGATTATACATGTCGGAGCATACGGCTAAACATATGACTTGGCACAAGAATAGAGAAATAAAAGAGGGAGAGCTAAGTCACCCCTCGGACGGAGATGATTGGAAAAATTTTGACAAGCGATACCCATCTTTTGCTAAGGAGTTTCGTAATGTTCGACTTGGATTGTCAAGTGATGGTTTCAATCCATTTGGAAATTCCGGAAATAATGTATACACATTGTGGCCGGTTGTAGTGGTCGTCTATAATCTACCTCCTTCTATGTGTATGAAAAGACCGTTCATGTTTATGACACTACTAATTCCCGGTCCGGATAATCCGAAAAAAAATCTCAATGTGTTTCTAAGGCCGCTTATGAACGAATTATTTATTTTGTGGCAAAGCGGGGTTGAAACTTATGATCAACATTTGAAAACAAATTTCATCATGAAGGCGGCACTTATGTGGACAATTAGTGATTTTCCCGCTTTAGGTATGCTTAGTGGTTGGTCAACAAAAGGGAAGATGGGATGCCCGGTTTGTGTTGGAAATGTACAAGGTTTCCAACTCAAGAATTGCGGAAAATGTTGTTTCTATGGAACATATCGAACATTTTTGGATAAAAATGATCCGATGCGAAAGAAAAATAAAAAATATGCTACAACGGAACTTAAAGTGTTTGATGGTCGTACCAAGGGTGAGAAATTACTATCTTCTTTATTGCAAATAGATTTCGCTCCACCCGGAAACACTTTTAGTAAATTCAAGCCTAGGGGCTATGGAGTAGATCATCATTGGACCCACTTTTCAATGTTTTGGGAACTACCGTATTGGGCATCTCATGATCTACGACATTGTATTGATGTTATGCATACCGAGAAGAATGTGTTTGAGAATATATTTTACACAATTGTAAATGATCGTATCAAGACTAAAGATAAAAAAAATCAAGGGCGGATTGCAAATATCTAGATGTACGATGTGATTTGTGGATCGATGAAAAGGGGATCATGCCTAAAGCACCTTACACAATTACTAGAACTCAACTCCGGCTTTTGTGTGATTGGATCTCTAAACTTAAACTTCCCGATGGATGTGTCTCGAATATATCCCGTTGTATCAAATGGGATACTTTAAGAATTACCGGTTTTAAATCGCATGATTGTCATATTTTCATGCAAAAGTTAATGCCAATTGCTTTTCGTGAATTTTTACCATTTTATATTGTGGAAGCTCTCACCGCTCTTTCAAATATTTTCCTTGATATTTGCTCATCCGTTTTACTACGTGAAGATTTGGATGTCTTGGAAAAACGTGTAGTGAGGACAATGTGTGTGCTCGAAACCGTCTTTCCACCGGCTTTATTTGACATTATGGAACACTTACTTGTACACTTGATTGAAGAATGTAGACTCGGAGGACCAGTTTACTATCGTTGGATGTACCCTTTTGAGCGATTGTTGAAGCATATGAAAGATAAGGTCGGCAATAGAGCACGGGTGGAAGGTTCAATTGCGGAGAGATATGTTGAGGAAGAAATGATCAATTTTTCTTCATTTTACTTTCGCTCTTCCATAAACACGGTTCATAATACCGCACGTCGTAATGAAGTTGTGGTTGAAGCACAAGAAGAAAATGTTTTAGAAGTTTTTAGATATCCTCTTCAAACTATTGGGAAGCACGTTGTTGGGTATTTAAATAAAAGTGATTTGATGATTGCAAAATATTATGTGCTACTAAATATGCCGGAAGTTCAACCGTACATTCGGTAATTTACTACATGTGTCTTTTGTAATTAAATGTTAATTTACTACATGTGTCTTTTGTATAGTGTTATATATAATTTACTAATTACTTTTGTATTTCAGGGAATTTGATGCCCACATACGTGCGAATGATCCACATATATCAAATGAAAGATTGGAGTCGCTCTAAAAAACCAAATTTAAGCCTTGGTTTAGAGAAAAGGTACTTTCATTAATCCGCATATTATATGGTACATTTGATATAAAAATATTCTAATATAATACATATTTTTATTGTATATAGGTTGAAAATGGTGTAAACTATGACCTTTTCAAATATTTGATTGATGGGCCGGTATGCGATATTTTCTCTTTTCAAGGTTGTTTGGTTAATGGATATAAGTTTCATGTTAATGATGGGGTTTTTGTTAAAGGCACTTTTCACAATGATGTTCTTGTTAATTACTATGGTCAAATAGAAGAAATTATTAAGCTTATCTATGGAGGAGGAAATTTTATTTATTTATTTAGATGTCATTGGTTTGATAGTGTTGGAAATGGTGTTCGGGTTGATAAAAATCGTGTTGTGACTATTGATGTGAAATCAAGGTTGAAGTCAAATGAAATATTTATTTTGGCTAGTCAAGCAATTCAAGTATACTATGCTCCCAGTGTATTGAATCCTCGGAGCAATTTGTATACCGTTGTGAATTGTAAAAATCGCCCTATTGATGAAACTACCAATGAACCAAATGAAGAGGCTTTTCAAGAGAATGTATCAAATGCGTCTTCATCGTCCTTTTTTATTGATTTCGCACAATATGATCCCATTCGAATTGTTCGAACTCAAAATATGGAAGAAGAAGAGGAAGAAGATGAAGAATTACAAAAAGACGAAGAAGTTGAAAGAAGTAGAGAAGAAGAAGAAGAAGAAGAAGAAGAAGAAGAAGAAGAAAGAAGAATTGGAGAAGAAGAAGATGAAGAAACCGATGGTTTTGAAGATATTGATTGATATGTATTTTGAAATTTAATTGTACTAGTAATGAATTTTAATGGTGAGTTTTCTACATTTTTTATATTGGTAAATTTTCTACATTCTCTATATTTAAAATGTTTCTTAATCTTCATTATTATGCTGATAGAGGGAAATAACTGGTTGTAAATAACCTCTAGTAGGAAATAACTAGTTGGAAATAACCTCTAGTAGGAAATAACTGGTTGGAAATAACCTCCAGTAGGAAATAACTGGTTGGAAATAACATTTGGTAGGAAATATGTGGTAGGAAATGGCGGTTCCCAACCTTCTGTTTTAAAACCTACCAAAAACGGCGTATTTCCAACCAGTTATTTCCTACCAAAACTAGTAGGAAATGGCTACCACCTATTTCCCACCAATATTGGTAGGAAATGTGAGAAAACTATTACGAAAAGAAAATATTAAATATGAAAATGGTTCGATAAATTAAAACTTTTCAAGTGAAATGTCATTATATAGTGAAATAAAACTAGGAAAAAAATTTGGGTAAGAAAACAATTATGACTAAGAAAATCGTTTAGAAAACGGAACGTCAAGATTGTTCGAAGATTGAGTTAGGTTTTCAACTCAAAGTGTCGGGGATGAGTTAGACATTTGGATTTTTTTTAATAATCCAACCTTACGGATGATTAGATATATGAGTTTTATACATGTAATCGAAGTATAAAACTTTTAAAAATTAAGCTATTATGTATTTATAATAGATCTATAGAAAAAAATATAAGAAAAATATATTTTTTGTACTGTTTGCCCATAGTTTGTCACATTTCCGTTGATCAAACTCTATAAACATAAACATCTATTCATTTTAATAGTGAAACTCTAAAAGTTAGTTGATCACACTTACATCCCGTGTTTTCATTTGTTTTTTGGATAATTATAATTATTACGAAAAGAAAATATTAAATATGAAAATGGTTCGATAAATTAAAACTTTTCAAGTGAAATATCATTTTATAGTGAAATAAAACTAGGAAAAAAATTTGGGTAAGAAAACAATTATAACTAAGAAAATCGTTTAGAAAACGGAACGTCGAGATTGTTCGAAGATTGAGTTAGGTTTTCAACTCAAAGTGTCGGGGATGTTGAGGATTACACACTTGGATTTTTTTTTAATAATCCAACCTTACGGATGATTAGATACATTAATTTTATACATGTTGTCGAAATATTGAATTTTTAAAAATTAAGCTATTATATTTTTATAATAGATATATAAAACAAACTTTTAATTCCTACCAAAATTGGTAGGTTTTGCCCAAAAAAGTTGTTTGTCCTTTTTCTAATAGGGTATTTCCTACCAACTGTGGTATGAAATACACCTAAAAACTGGTAGGAAAAGGCAACACCTGAAAATAATAATTAAATTATTATTTTAATAATTTCGTAAAATATTCGATTTTAAATAAAAATTATCCAATTTTTTTAACTAAGATATACTTGTTTGTGTCAATTTTTTCAGAAAAAACATTTTGGCACAATGGTTAGTATATTGTAAATGATTCTGTGGGGTGTGGGTTCGAATCCCACCTCATTTTTTTTGGCGTTTCCGCCAAATTTTTGGCGAAAAAATTGAATTTACCGCGCAGGTCAAAACCCACCAGTTTTGGGATCAAAACCTACCAATATTGGTAGGTTCTGATCTTACAATAAAATATTAAAAAATTAATTGGGGGTTAAACACATATACCCTACCAACATTATTCTTTCCTTTCGATACTCTCTCTCACCATTTCTTCACCATACTCTCTCTCTCTCTCTCTCTCTCTCTCTCTCTCTCTGTGTTTACCCTACCAGTTCATCATCTCTTCTTCATCTCTTCGTCATCTCTTCATCATCTCTTCGATTGGTAAGCTTTCTTCATCTATTAATTTCTTCAGCTATTCGTTTATGTATTTTCCCTTTTGTTATTATTCATTTTTTATTCGATTTTATATGATTATGTGTGTATATGATCATATGTATGCATTATTGTGTATTGAGTATCATGGATTAGATGTTTATTGTGTTTGGGGTGTTAACTTTTGCAATTTTAAAGAGTATCGGGTGTTAAACAGGGGATTTTAGGCTAGATATTGGGGCTTTTGGGCAATATGCATGCAATATTTATGGGTTGTGTTTATTATGCATGCTTTAAATATAGGTTGTGCTTAAATGTGATTTTAAGTCCATCAAAATTGATTTTTGATGAAACTATGCTTTGACTATGGGTTTTTCAGTCATTTTTTACTAAACTATGTGCTTAAATATGTATTTTGATGTTTTTGATGTTTATTTAAGTTTACGTATTAAGTTTTAGGTATACGTATGATGTTGCAGTGAATTAGTATTGTAATATGCAGTGGATTCACATACACATAACACATACACTTGTGTAGTAGTCATATATAGTTGTAAAATTGTGTGTGTTTGGTCGATAGTGTGTGTTTGGTCAGTCGACAAAATGTGCGTAGTGTGTGTCTGTTGCTATGCCAACAGACATATATGTTGAAGCTTAGTCCGTTAGGGTTGAAGCTTAGGAAGATATTGTTTACAGGGTTATTGTTTAATTTACTACTTGATATTGTTTTTTACAGGGTTAATGGCAAAGGTTTTCCAGGGTAAGAGTCCTGTGGCATCTGTAAAGAAAGGCAAAAAAGTTCCAGTGAATAAGAATGGAAAGATCGCTAAGTCTAAGAAAAATGCGAGTTCACGCAAAGGAAAATGCAAAGGCAAAGTGACGGCAGCATCAAAGGCAAAGGCCAAAGCTTTAGCGATATCACAGTCTTATCCCCGCGGGAAGACAAGGGCAGAATTAGTTGAGTGGATGGGTCCAAGAAAGCGAGCAAACTCCCGTGGACTATTTGGTTCCACACCTCCAGCAAAGCCGACTCGTATTGATATTTCAAATGGAGTGTAAGTCTAAATTTATAGACTTTTGCATTTTATTCTTTACTACTTTACCTAACTTTAATATATGTCCAATTAGTAACGATTATTATTTTTGTAGCATAATGCATGATGAAGCAAAGAAGACAATTCTGGGCATTGTTCGCGGGTTCTGGCCAGTGGGAGCTTACACGTGGACTGATATCAATGATATGTATCCTAAATGGGTTGAGAAAGTTATTACTGAACTCTATATAAGTATCCATCGTCTTGAATTTGATTTACTTTCAAATACACATGTACTTTTAATTGATAGTTTAGTTGTTTGCTACTGTGTTTGTGTTTCTGTTTGCTCCAAGATTTGGCAATTAAATCAGAATGAAGAGGCAAACGCTCCTCCGTTTCAGTATTAGTATTACAGAAATAAGAGTATTATTTTAGGACAAAATTGGTTTCTCAACTTTTTGATGTTTATTTTATTATCAAACTATAGGTAATTGCTAATTTAAATGTTTTAAGAGGAAAAGGTTATGTTAAAAGGTGGCATTACATACTTATTTAAACATTTTATTTGTTTACTATAATTATTTGCATGTAATTTCTGCACTATTGAACAACTTATGTTTATATAAATTACAGAAATATTTCAGACATGAGAAGGGTCAAAGTCGTAAGGAGGCTTATAGGACTATAGCTGGGCATCTCAAGGCATTGATTAAGCGAACAGTGCATGAAGAAAAGGAGCGAGCTTATGCAAATTCCGAGAAGTTAAAAAAGCCACTGCTGGAAGTTAAACCTTCCTACTTCAGTGATCCGGTATGGGAAGGGATGGTTCATTTCTTGGAGTCGGATGAACACAAGCTACGATCAGATAAGGGAAAAGCAAATCGTCAAAAGGTGACTACCTTGCACAGCGCTGGTGCAAGATCTTTTCAGCAAGTGGAGAAGGTAACATTCACTTCATAATCTAGTAAAATAGAACTTGGATTTAGAATCTTGTTTATTAATATTAATTATCTTTATGCATCTATATGTTAGATTTTAACTGAGGAAAAGAATGGCGTTGTGCCAACTCGCCTTGAAGTGTGGGACAAAACACACACTCGCAAGGAAACGGATGCTGATGGCATGCCAATTTACACAACTGAGGCTGCAAAGGAAATTGCGGTATGAAATTAAAATTGGATAATTTGTTTTATATAACTTATTAGAAGTAAATGACAATATATCTGAGTTTTTAACGAGTTTGATTATGCATTTATATGTTGGAATACAAGTTAGGTTTTCTATGCATATTGGAATTCATAATGCTGGATTTTGCATAAACTCACTGTGTAGCCAAATCTTGTGAACTCCAGAAATTAATCAATGTTCTCAGTGTGTAGCCAAATCTTGTGAACTCCAGAACGTTATTAGACTTTGCTCTATACAGTTTATATAAGCAATTAACGTCCCACGTATTTACTGGTATTTCTTTTTTGGATTTTTTATTAGCCGGATAGATGATTCTACCATATATCTCAAGATGATTTTGATAGTGAAATTTAGGCTTGTTTCATAATGCTGGATTTTGCAAATGTGTCTTAATGTTTATTAGCCAAATCTTGTGAACTCCAGAACTTTATTTGATTTGCTCTATACAGTTCATAATGCTGAATTTTGCAAATGTGTCTTAATGTGTCTTAATACAAATTTAGGCTTATTTCATAGTGAAATTTATCAACATCTTATTTTTATCTGAGTTTGTTTTATTTATTAGATCTGAACGAAGTCTCTTGAATTATATAGCAAAAAATTGAGATGTTGTATTTTAGGTCAGAAGCTGTAACACTTTATTTCCAAATCTTTTACAGCTGAGCTATGCAAAGATACTTGAAGAAAATAACTTTGATCCTACAGCTGAGAATGCCGTGGAGCCATTTCAGTGGTGGTTGATGGCCACAGTACCTGCTGGTGAAAAGCCTAAGAATAACAGGCTTGTTGGTTTTCCGAGAACTTCCGCCCGTCAACTGATCAAAGATTTGTCAGTCCAGTATGATGAAGAAGCGGAGAACAGGGCTGAAACTTTTGCTGCGGGTGCTGCTCGTAATAGAGGTGTCCCTGCCAAGTTATTCGCAACTGTGGTAGGTGGAGTTCTTGAGATCCTGAAAACCAATCCTTTTACCTATCAGCGACAACTTAATGAAGAAGAGGTTGAGAATCTTGCTCGAGCTGCCCTTGATCTTAGCGATCCTGGAAACCGAACTGAATTCACTCAGTTTGTTTCAAATGAAGTGCTGCATCTCGTGAAAGAGCTTGTGGAAGATATGTTCAGGAGGTATCAGGAGAAGGAAAAAGAGGTAATCTTCTTTTGCAATTTTCGTACCAATCTGCCATTTATTCAGCGTCGATGATTTATCGCGAATCGGTTATGTATTGCAGGTTCTTTATAGTTCTGATGAGGAGACTGATGTAACAGACATCTCTGACGATGAAAGCGATGTTGAGGCTGCTGATGGGGAAGGTCAGAATGCTAATGGGGAAGAAGGCGCATCTGAAGGCGAAGATGAAGAAGGAAATTTTGAAGGCTCCAATCGTGAGGATGACTAAATCTGCTCCCCTAAAACTCTTTGTTTTATGAAGTTTGTCGTTAAAATTGTTAGACTTAAATGATTTTGGTTAAAATGCTTTTGGTTAGACTTGGATTGTTTTCAGTATTATGCTCTTGTAAGCATTATTAGGATAATGGTGAATTTCTAAAGTAGGGATATAGTTGCCGGAAACTTAGCTTTTGTTTTAATTATGGATGGTTGGTCAATCCTTAGTGTCCGGTAACTATGTCCGGAAATGATACAATTGTTCGAATTATGAATTAATCATGTACTGAATTCTATTTTGTGCTTGTTGATTATGTATTTGGATGTTGGTTACTTGTGTTTTGGTTTGTGTTTGGCTTTAGTTTATGGTAATGACCAGAAATAAATAATTTTTGACAAATAAACAATAAAATCCTACCAAATATAACCTACCAGAATGCCCATTACAAACCCAGAATGGTAGGTTTTGGTTCTTGTATAAACTAAGATATATAGTAGGAAAAGGTTGGTAGGAAATGTTGATCAATCAAAGCCTACCAACGTTGGTAGGAAAAGTGACACAAAACCTACCAATTCTGGTAGGAAAAGGGCTTGACTTTGTCAAAGGGACATGCCACGTGGCATGCCACGTATCTGGGCCCCACAATCCAAATCATCAACTGGGGTCCATATTTGAGTGACGTGGCAGGTGACGTGGCAGGTGACGTGGCAGGTGATGTGGCGTACTATGTGGCACGCCACATGGACTGACACTTGGCAAGTGGGGTCAATTGAAATATAAGCATCAATTCCTACCACAAAGCAATTCCGACTGGAGCAACTCCCACCAAGCCTTTTGGTAGGAATTGCCCCCATTTCCTACCAGAAATAGACCATTTCCTACCAAAATGCTGGTAGGAAAAAGCCGTTTTTCTTGTAGTGTTTGTATTTATATAATCAATGGTTTTGATTTGGGGAAGAAAGAGGGTTTCAAAATAATAGCCACAATTTTAATTTAATTATAATTTATAAAATGGTTTATCTTGTTATACGCAATAATATCTTTTTAATTTTTACTTTCGGAGTCAAATAAAGACTTTTATAATTGAATATTGGAATCCAATGACTATTTACGTATGGACAACCATAAATAAAAGATATTTTTTTTGTCGTACAACAGAGAAAATTCAACGTATATATATATTGTATTTTTTGTCAAAGAAATATTATAATTTATTCTCTTAAATTAAAATCAATCATGATTATATAATTATATTAAATGAAAGAACTTAATCAATATTTACTAACTCACTACAGTATTAATTAAAAACTCAATCATGTTATATTACTAGGCAATAAACATACTCGAATACCCATTTTTGGGTTACAAATGCCTAAAATATCTAAATGCGCGAAATTTTACCTTAAATACCCACTAAATACGTATCTCGCAGATATGTATGTAACATGTATTTTGGACGATAGTGAACGCATTTAGGCATTGTGGGCGATTGTACCTAAAAGTGATGTATTTTGATCGTCCCTTACGATCAACTGTTATTTTAAATAATTATTATTTAATTATTTTATTAATTGAGTTTGTTAAAAAAAGTAAGTATGCATGAACACACACCACATATATATTTTATATTAAAATAACTATTGATAATAATTAGTCATATGAAATTAGATATTTTATAAAAAATAAATAGAATCATTAGATTATATTTTAAAATAGATAGGTTCATAAGTTGAACCAGGAAATATAAATGTTGCCCAAGTAGATTGTTAGTGTGTTTCAGTTAGAATATTAAAATTTAGAACTATTTGGGTTGTTTTTGGAATTTAAAACTTACACTACTTCATATCATATGTTAGGTCACACAACACTGTAGAAGGGGGTTGGATACAGTGTAGAATACAATCAAATCGATTTAAAACACAGGTAACAGAAAACAGATGTATTCGATATAATAAACTCTGTTACAATGGAACTGTTCTCTCTCAGTGATGAACAAATATCACGAGAGCTGCTAGGTTACAATATATGATCTTCTCGATGATCGTAACTCTTATAGAGTAAACCTATATTTGTGTTTATATAGACACACAGTTACAAGATAACTTCTAATTGATATGGAATATAATTCCGTCTCCTAAAATATATCAATCAGATATCTTATATAATTCTTCTAATCCTCTAACTCTTTCCATGCGTATCTTCTTTTTGTATTAGTCTCGATCTTCTTTCCTGTAAATCAACTTCCTTCCTTAACTGTTAGTCCTCCAGTACTTAAGTTCTGATATCCATCTTCTGATATTATCTTCTGATAATCTAAGTCCTGATATCTTTAAGTCCTGACTTCCAGTAAGTCCTGATTCCAGTAAGAACTGATATTTCCTGTTAGTTAAGATCTGAAAACTAAACATGAAACATATTAGACATGACATCTCAAATATATCCAACAATCTCCCCCAACTTGTAAATTATGCAAGAATATACAAGTTAATAGATTTGATGATGTCAAAAATATTTAAGTTCAAATGCATTAAGAGTTTAACTAGACAACTAACTACAACTTACAGTCCTTGTAACTTTTACCAATCTTACTGAGTCAATCTGAATCCAATATGATTCTTGACAAAGTTTGATATCAGCTTTTCTTCTTTGTTTCTCAGGACCTGAGACATTGTAGCTTTGACTTGCTTCATCTCTTAAGTCTGACTCATCAGCTTTTCTTCTTTGTTTCTCAGGACCTGAGATATTGTAGCTTTGACTTGCTTCATCTCTTAAGTCTGACTCCCAATCTGGTAGATTGCAGTCCTTAAAGCAGAGATGTGATTTCTTTCTAAATCATTATTCAGTCTTATTACCCTGGGATGAGATGAATCTTCATTGTAGCATAAGCATATCTCTTTCAGGATCATTTCAAGTTTAGCAGAATTCTTCTTCATTGGAATTTCACTTCCATCATCTTCAATTATGATTGGAATGAACTCTCTAACTCTTGAACCAGAAATTCTAGCTTTATCTCTTATGGTCTTCAAAATAAAATTTGACCATCTTCAGGTAATATCAGACTTTACCTCTAAAAGGTAATGAAAGAATTGAAGTTCTTTCAATGATTTGTTTAGCACATCTGATTCTTACATCTGAAATGTCCTTCCATCATCAAGAAATAGAATCAGATTTTCCTTGATGTTGTGCTTGTCATGAGCATCCGGTACCAGTTGAATAGAGATAACCTTATTAAGGTGTTTCTGAGTAATATCTTCAAGAGGTTTATCAGTTAGCATAAATGGATCTCTTGTAGCAACTTCAAGTCATGTTTTGATCTTAGCTTCATCAGAACCTAGTCCAGCCCTGTCTCTTGGTTCTCTAGCATTTAAACCAATGGTCATGAAAGTAGACAACAATTGGCTTTTCTTTGGATCTGATGGTTTAACATTTTTCCATACAAGTTTCCTTTTGTCAGTTACTTCCATCTTGTCTAAATCAACTTGAGCACTGTCAGTGGTTGACTTCTTGACTTTATCAGAACTTGCTGCTTCTTCTGTAACTTGCACTTCTTCACTCTGAACAACTTGAGCCTTGTCAGAGGTTGTCTTTGATTCTTCAGAAATCTTCTTTCTTTTCAGAGTTTGAACATTTTCATCTTCTATCAAAGCATCATCATCATGCACTGTAGCTTGATAACAGAAGAATTTGTCTTTTTCTTTAAAGGTTCACCAACCTTTTCTTTTCCTTTTGATTTAGAATCAATCTCAATCTGTGATCTTGTTTTGGCTTTTGATGCCTCAGAAATTGATTTCTCTTTGATCACAATGGCTTTCTCCTTAGGCCTTGGAGGTTTCTTTGCATCAGAAGCTTTAGTCTTAGGATTTGTCTTTTCAGCAGCAAATCTAGCTTCTTCCTCGAGAGTTTCTAAATCCATTCCTAGATTGTATTTCAGAAATAATCTTCTTGCTATCTCCTCATCAAGTGTCTGGATTTTAGGATCTTTGTAATAAACATTAGTCTGCTTCCCTTTTAACTTCAGAGTTTGCAAAAACTTCTGAGAGTCTTCAGATCCTGACTGAATCAGAATATCAGAACTTGACATCAGACTTTGCTTATCACCACTTGACTTCAGTCTTTAAGCATTCACAGCATCAGAACTTGACTTGTTCTGAATAGAAGATTTTCCTTGAACTTTTCTTTGACCTCTGCTCTTTTCAGAGTTTCCCTGATCATTATCTTTATCATCCTTTTTCTTCAGTTCTTGAATAGGTGAGCATTTGGACTTAACTACCTTATCCCCATTTTTCCAATTGAGCTTTCTGAGAAGCTTGATTAGCCAGGACCTCAGCAATTTGGGTTTGTTGCTCCTCTTGAGTTTTCTCAATGGCTTCAACTTTTTCAGAAATAGGTCTGATATACCTGTTCTTATCAAGCTTGATCTGTAGATCTAGCTTATCATCTTTTTCTCGGAGTGTATCAACATTTTCATGAGTAGAAGTATGTAGACCTTGAAGATGTTTTGTAGACAGAGCTGTGATCTTGAGTTGTGTCTTGAAATCAGCATTTGTGAGCAACTTATCAGCTTTTACAATATGCTCTGTCAGAACTTTAGAACATGGAATAAAATCTGATTTATTCCACTTCTTGGTCCACTCAACACCTCTGTGAGTATCCTCCCAAGGAATAGGTGCTTCCTTTTTAACAAATTTCTTCACCAATTCTTCCTTGCCCAGAGTAGGTACTAGAGTCTTAACAGAAACACTGACATCACTTGAGGAAGACTCATTCTGTTCTGATAGCTCAACAGTGTGTGAAGTAACTGGAGATTCAGGAATAACATCATCTAAATTCTGATTAGCAGAATTTATCTCCAGAGCTGGTGTCTTTGATGTAGATGGAGCTTCTAGATAAAGAACTTCAGGAATATTTATTTTATGAATATCTATTTCAGAATTATCAGTTTATTCTTTAGCATCATCTGTAGCTTTAATAGGAGAGACATGAGGGGTAACAACTGTGTCATTAGTAGTGTCTTTGGCTTGAGCTGGAAGGGCTTCAATGATAATTGGTTCCTGTGAGATCAGAGATTCCTGATCCCCTTCCTCAGCTTCTTCAGTATGTTCTGATATAGCCTTATCCAAATACCTCCTAGCCTTCATTTTCTTCAATCTCCTTGCCAATGAAGGAGTTGTTTCAGCAGCATCAGAATTTACAGATTTCCTTTTCAAAGTATCAGAACTTTGAGCTGTTTTCTCATCCTGAGAAGTAACATTCTCAGCTTCAATTATCACAGGTTCAGATGCATGAACTCGTGCTTCAACTGTTTCCTCTTCACTCTCAGATTCATCTCTGAGAATCATCTTCCTTCTCTTTTGTGGAGGTTGAGGAACAGACTTTGTCTTCTTCGAAGGTTTGAAAGATGAAGGTCTGGTTGTTTGTGCTGATGGTTGAGAAGTCTGAGGTGTTTGTGTAGAGGTGGTAGGTGATGATGGTTGAGGTTCCGATGGTTGGACATCAGGATATAGTGCAGTGTATTTAACTGGATCATAGGTTATTAAGGCTTGTTTGACAGATAAAGGAACAAAGAGGGGTCTTAATACATTCTTCTTATTATCAGTAGATAATAAGTCATTAAAAGCTCTTTTAGCTAGTCTGAATGATGGAATTAATTCACTAGCTGATTGGGGTTTATCATCACAACAAAAACTATAAATAAGCTGACAGAATCTAGCAAAATAAACAGTATTTCTGTCTTCTGTCATCCTATCCCCAATAAAACCTAAGACAACACTTGCGTAATCAAAATCAGTTTGATTAATGAGAGCATACCCGATTTGTTGACTGGATATGGGGATTGCATCGAAGTTAGAACATTTGTTTGTAAAAGCCTTGGTGATACAGTCAAAGAAGAAACTCCATTCCCTCCTTATATAAGGTCTCTTCAATTGACCCAGCTTTGCCAATGTCCTTTCATACCCCAGACTGGTCATCATATTTTGAAGAATAGGCTCCTCAACAGTTGTATAGGCTTTATTTTCAGGCAACTGTAGTGCTTGGCGTATTGTAGCCAAAGTTACGGCATGCTCATCCTCCCCTATTGTAAAGATTATACTTGGGGTCCCTTGAGCACCACCATTATCATATACTCCACTTCTTCAGAACTCCAACACTTGAGTTCCAGAGAGTGCATCAGGTTGGGTCAGAGCGTACCCAATATCAGAATTAGCGAGAAAATCCTGAATGAAGTGAAGTTTCGATGGAGCTTCAGCCTTGCTAAGAATGGAAGAGTAGTTGTTAGGAATAAACTTAGCTCCATTGAAAATTATTTCTTTTGGTGCCATCTCTGTAAGAAATTAAATGAGAAAGAGAGTATTCGCAAAGTATTTGTTAAAAGTCCTGAAAGAAAACGCTTCAAAGAATATTCGAGAGAGAGAGAGAAAGTAAAATAGATTAAGAATAGAAAAGTAAGTAAAAGATTAGAAAATCTTTTAACTCCCATATATATACTCTCTCCACTCAACAGTTATATTTTTGAAGTATGGGATACACTTTACACCTGGCACCATGTGAACAGTCAATAAACGGTTAGAGCAGGAGTTAATAGGCACGTAAAATAAGCAATAATTACCGTGCACATGCAGTTTTTCAGGACATACAAGATAACCACTAACCCATAATGATTATGACTGTTTTTATCTCACCCAAATTATTCTGATTTAAATATGACTATTTCAGATATTATCACAAATAAGTCAAGTAAAGAAAAATGCCACATAAACATCAAGGATTCCATCAGGATTTAATATCAGAACTTAACTTATATCAGATTTTAACAGTCATTAGAACATGGCTTCTATACTCAAAAAGTGAATATCTTTTTTTGTGATCCTTCATACAAATACTGACTTGTTTTCTTCAGAGTTTAATCATCAGAACTTCCATCAGAACTTGTCCTCAGAATTTATGCAAATAACACTTAACTGTTTGTCAAAAACAACTTAATCACCACAGTAATTTTCATCATTCATATAGAGTAAAAGTGTGTGCATTCAGCAAAATATCAAATAAAAATTAAAGTCTGATAAACTTCAGTACATCTTAGAATGTTAGGTCACACACACACTGTAGAGGGGGTGAATACAGCGTAATGTACAATCAAATCGAAATTTAATAACTCAAGTAACAGAAAACAAACTTTATTGAAACAATAAACTCTGTTACAGTATGGAACTGTTATCTCTCAGTAATGAACAAATATCACGAGAGCTGCTAGGGTTACAATAAATAATCTTCTCGAATATATCAACACTTATAGTGTAAACCCTATGTCTGTGTTTCTATACTATACAGTTACAAGATAATCGCTAATTGATATGGAATATAATTCTGCTTCCTAAAATATATCAATCAGATCTCTTTTCTTCCAAGTATTCTATTCTTTATAGAATTCCTTCTTCATGCATATCTCTTCTTATGTTTGTCTCAATCTTCTTTCCTTTAATCAATTGCTGTTCTTATCTGAACGTCCTTCAGTACTTAAGTTCTGATATCCATCTTCTGATGATTATCTCCTGATAATTATAAGTACTGATATCCTTAAGTCCTGACTTCCAGTAAGTACTAATTTATCCTGTTTAAGTAAGATCTGAAAACTAAACATAAATCATATTAGCCATGACATTATCAAATATATCTAACAATCTCCCCCAACTTGTAAATTAGCATAATATACAAGTTTAACAAATATTTGATGATGTCAAAAACATTAAGTACAAATGCATGAGGATTAGACTAGATAACTACAACTTACAGTCCTTAAAGCTTTACCAATCTCTAACTTCTGATAACAACTTCAGTCTGTACAAATATCAGAATTTAAGCAGTTGTAGATCTTGAATTAGCTTCATCTTCTGATCTCTCTGATGTCAGGAGTTGTTCTGAGATAGTTCTTCAACAAACATTTCTCAGCATATCTAAGTTCATCAATCATCCTCCTTTTAGCATCTTTAAGCTCTGCAGTATCTTCACCAATTTGAAAGATTGCAGCCCTGAGATCATTAATCTTAGCTTTTCTTATATCCTGATCCAATTTGATCAAATATGCTTTATCAGACTTAAGATTGAATTCCACAGCCCTGTAACCCAGAAAGGTAGTTATAATCTTAGCAGTGTTGGGCTTCATTTCAACTATATCACCCTTGTGATCTCTGTACTTTGGAAGGTTTGTGCTGTCAGACTTAACAGAATAAAGCCTTTTCTGTCTCTGAATCTGATCGTTCAAATAGTTTGCAGCACTTTCTGTTAATCTGTCATTCACTTGAAGTAAGAATAGTACATGCTCCAGTTCTTCAAAATACTTCAATGGAATGTCATTGTGCCTTATATGATAAACCCTACCATCTGTCATGAAGTACAACAAGATGTGTTCTTTCAAGTAGGTATGGTAAACCATTTGTACAGATTCCAGTTGATTCAATCTCTCAGGAGTTGCTCCAATACCTGGTTCACTCAAGGAAGTTGGATCATTGGTAGTGTTCTGTATTCTTCTTTCATCAGCATTTCCCAATCCAGTTTTATCTCTTGCTTCCTTTCCAGTAACTACTCTTGCTTCAAAACCACTTACAACAGTCTTCAAAGGTTGAGTCTGTTTTGCTTTAGTGAATCCTGGTAGGAGTGTCTTTGATTTATCTTCTGATATTAAGTTAACTTGAGCTATGTCAGAGGTTACTTGCTTCTTCGGAATATCAGAACTTACTGTCTCTTGACTCTGAACAACTTGAGCCATGTCAGAGGTTGTCTTAAAAACTTTTCTTGAAGTCAGAGCAAGATCATCCTTTTCATCAGTGATTTCTTCATTCTCAGGAGGCACATAAACCTTGATAGGTTCACCAACTTTTTCTTTACCCTTGGATCTTGGATCTATCTGCGGTTGTGATTTAGCCAATGTTGCTTCAGTATTTGTCCTTTCTTTTATCACAATGCCTTTGAGTTTTGGAATTGTCTTTTTACCAGAAGCTTCAGATTTAGATGTGACTTTTTCTGATTTAAGTCTGGCTTCTTCTTCCATTAAACTCTCCAAGTCCATTCCTGGATTTTCTTGAAGAAATAACTGTCTTGACATTTCTTCATCAAGTTCTAAAAGTTCATCAGAACTTATCCTTTTACCAGTAGCAGAACTAATTCTTTTTCCAGTATCAGAACTTGTCCTGTGACTTGTGATTTCAGCTTTTCTTGATGAGAAACCTCTACCTTGACTATGACCTCTACCCATTCCAGAGTTTCCTTGGTCATCCTTTTCATCATCCTTCCCCTTCAGTGTCTTATCAGTTTTGTATTTAGACTTAATTACTTTCTCCCCCTTTTTGGCATCAGCAGGTAAGAGAAGAGAGACAAGCAATTCCACTGAGGCTTGGATTTCATTAAGTTGAGATTGCTGAGAAGCTTGATTTTTCAGAATATCATCAATTTGAGCTTGTTGTTTCTCTTGAGTCTTCTCAATATAAGCAACTCTGTCAAAGGTAGGTTGGAAGAATTTTTTCTTGTCAATCTTCTGAACTTGTTCTTGCTTAATGAATTCTTCCTGAATCTTATGTAACTCTGCATGAGTAGTTGAATGAAGACCTTGTAGATGTTTAGTACTCAATGCAGTGACTCTAAGCTGTGTTTTGAAATCATCAGTAATTAACATTTCATCAGCTTTAGTCAAGTGCTCAGCAAGATGTTGTGCAGATGGAGCACAGGTAACTGAGTTCCATTCCTTGGTCCACTCCTGTCCTGCAGGAGTTTCACTCTAAGGCACTGGTGCTTCTCTTGTAACAAACTTCTTAACAATTCAGATTTAAGAACAGTTTGTTGAGGAGCATGTCCTGAAGGACTTGCTTCATCACCATCTTCATTTGGAGCAGCATCACCAATATCTCCAGCATTTGCAGCTCAGAACTTACAGAATCAGTATCTTCTGATAAAACAACAGTATGAGTAGCAATGGAGACTTCAGGATCATCCTCTAATTGCTGATATGGTTCCAAGTTCTGATCAACAGCCATATCCTGATGCTCACCTATATTCTGATCATCAGCATCTAGATGTAGAGAAGGTATTGTAGATAATTCTGGAGTTTGAGCAGCATCAGTAACAGGTGTTGTTGATGGATTAGTTGTTGTTGGAGATTCTAAGTAAAGTACTTCAGGCACAACCAAGTTCTGGATATCAATATCAGCACTTGTGCCTGAATTAACAGGAGATACAGTCCTAAGAGACACAAAAGGTGTGTTGGCCTTTTCAGTAAAAGGTTCCTTAGTTGAAGTTAATGGAGAAGCAGGGGCCTTAGCAGAAACTGGTTCTCGTGAGATCAGAGATTCCTGATCTCCTTTATTAGCTGCTGCTTCCTCATCATCTGAAACTGGCCTTTTTGCCCTCTGTTTCTTGTACCTCTTTAAAGATATGGATTCCTTGGGAGTTTCATCAACAGTCATTCTTCTAAGCCTTTTGAGAAGCCTAGATCCCCCAATTGCAGAAGCCTTCTGAGAAGGAACTTTCTCAGCTTCTTTATTAACAGGTTCTGAAGTAGAAACCTGTTCCTCACTATCAGATTCATCTCTCAAAATAATCTTCCTTCTCTTCTGAGGTGTTTGAGAAACAGTCTTTGTCCTCTTAGCCTTGGAAGATGAAAGCTTCACAGTATGTGCTGAGGATGAAGGTTGAACTGTCTGTGAAGTGGAGAGATATGATTTGAGATATTGTCTGAGGGTAGGTTGAGTAGTATGAGTGGTATGTTCTGATGGTTGTTGTGGTGTTTGGGAGGTGGTGGTTGGTTGGACATCAGGATAAACAGATTTGTAGGTATCAGGATCAGCATTTACTAAGATCTGTTTTACAGATTGAGGAATCTGTAATGGTCTAACCACCCTTTTCTTAAGATCAGCATTTACTAGGTCATTAAAAGCTCGTTTTGCAATTTTGAATGGTGAAATTAAGGTACTGGCTAATTGAGGGGGATTAGTACAACAAAAGTTATATATAAGCTGACATAATCTAGCAAAATAAACTACATTTCTATCTTCTGTCATCCTATCCCCTATGAAACCTATCACAACATTTGCAAAATTGAAATGAGTTTGGTTAATGATTGCATACCCGATGTGCTGACTCATTATAGGGATTGCATCAAAGTTGGAACACTTATTCCCAAAAGCTTTAGTGATGCAGTCGAAGAAGAAGCCCAGTCCGCCAAAATGTCAGAACTTGTTGGCTCGAAAAGACTGAAGGTTGGGTCAATGCATACCCAATTTCACTGTGTGCAAGAAGATCTTGCACAAAATGTAACTCAGACGGAGCTTCAGCATGATCAAGAATTGCAGCATAGTTATTTGGAACAAATTTAGCTCCATCAATGATTAAATCCTTAGGTGCCATGAAAATAATCGAGATTTAAGAGTGCCTGTTAGGTGTTTGATAGAATGTCTATATGAAAAACCAACGTTAGGAGAAGAAAGAGAGTAAAAGCAAATAGAGAGATAAAGTATAAAATTGAATAAAAGAAAAAAATCCTCTCTCTGTCTTACTTATACTTTGAAAAAAAAAATGTAATCGTTGGACACCTGTTAGACATGCAGAAATAATGAATAGTTAATGGGCACGGGAAAACAGTAATCATTACTTACCCACTTGCAGTTTTTCAAGGAAAAACTGTTCCACTTATGTAATATCCGGGATATATCGTGTAATTATTTTTGCTATTATATAATTATTATATGTGTTCAGTATCTATTCTGTGAGCTAATTGTTAAGTGTTATATGTACTTGAATATTTGAAAATAATATTAATTGAGTATTTTAATTTTTATATGTCCAAAATTAAATATAGATAATTGTCATATCTTCCTAATTATTTTTATGTTGGTTTATGGATTTATAAGAATCATATGAAATTTCTAAAATCTTTTTCCGGGTAATTAAAATCTATTTTATAAAAACGGGAACCAACCGACGTCAACCGTTGTTACGTTTTTGGAACCCGAAACTCTTTCGAGAACTCCTTCCTAACCTAATTGTAATATTCCGAGCATTTTCCATGTTTCGACTTTTTCGATCCGGCGTACGGTTTGTCCTGCGCGGGTCCCGGCGTAATATTTTCGATACAATATTCGTTTCGGTAAATCAATAAAACCCGTATTTTCGATAAACGGGAGCTTTTTATTAAACTATCACAATTATCACTTTGTAATACGTGTAACCAGGCGCTGAGACCAAGACCGCAGTACAAATTGTACTGATTTGGATAATTATCCCGAAAACCGATACCGTTTGGATCAGTTTTTACAAATAAACGTACCGTTTTATATCCGTAATGATCCAACGAGATACTAATCTTCCGTAATTATAAATAGCCTTTTACCGTATTTTATTTCGTATCAAAATCATTTGCAGACAGATAATTATATAATTTTCAGAGAAAAACCCTAATTTCCTAAAACTGTTCTAAGAATCAAACAGCAAAACGAAGGCGTTACCGATCTCTGTTTTCAAAGCTTGAGTAACCAAAACGAAGGATTTGAAGTGTTCTATCAGATTCTGAGCTTTGTTTCACTGCAGAATCAAAGGTTTATTTTCTGAAAATTTATTTATTTTTGAATTTATTTTATTAAAAATATGATTTTTTGTTCGGATGATTGTTTGTATGATTTGATGATTGCATGTTGTAGAGCTTGTTTTCCTGATGATTTTCATATGTCATACGTCTGATTTGGAGTTCAATAACATGCTCAAAAGTGGGTTTAATTTTCGAATTTCAAAATTAGGGTTTATAACCCGTATGAATGTTCTTAATTGAAATTTGGGGGTTTCTTATTCTGTGATAGATTGATGTTGTGTTATAGTGGGTTGTATTCTTTGTGAAATTTGCAATCTAGTCGTATAAGTTTCATGAACCAACGAGGTCTGTAGAGAAGGGAGTTGTGTTTTGAAGTTTTCCGATGTTCGCCGGAAACTGCAAAACTTCACGGCCAAATTCCGGCCAACTCAGGGATTGTTAGGATGAATTGATTGCATGATTGTATTCCTGGTAATTTGTAGATGTGATTTGGAGCTTGTGGTAAGGTGAGGAAGTCGGAATCGTGTTCTCCGGCGAACCCGACTGTTTTCCGGCGAAGGGCTGGAAAATTACTGTTTAGTACCCCAACTTTTGAAAACGATGCAGTTTGGTCCCTGTAGTTTCCAGAGTTTGCAAAAGTTGGATTCCTGTTTTAAAAATGTTTAAAAATCATATTCCTGTTTTGTATACCTAAACACAAATCTCAAGTATACGATACTACTCCACAAATACATGTAAACAAAATCCCAAACACTGAACTGAATTACTTGTATATTCAATCATTGTATCCTATGCTTTGAAAGCCAAAATCTTTGAAACCCTGAAATGTTGATTCCTTTGTTATCCAATTCTTTCATTACTCAGCATCCAAGCTTTTAAATTGCCTTATTGATCCTTACAAGGATTGAAACCCTTTCATTGTTAAACATTTATTATTGTTAATGATTTCGGTTATTGTTTATTATTGCATATTCTGTTATTATGTTAGAATTGGATTGTTTTTATAAAATTGTGGACCAGATTCGTGGTCAGACCATATAATGGTCAAGTTAGGCCAATGTGTGCCTTGAATCCAGTAGTTAGAGCAATGATGTGTGCCTTGCTCGGGGTTAGTGCATGACTGATCAGCAGCCTAAACTTGGTTTTTAAATTAAAAGTATAGTATCCAATTCTAAATCATAATCCATTGTTCACTTGATATCATAATCGTATTCACCTGATGATCATTATTCTCAGTTTTGTCATTGTGACTTGCTGGGCTAGTTAGCTCATTTGTGCGATGTTGTTTATATTCTTTCCAGTTAAAAAGGAACCAGTTGGTAAAGAGGATCCCCAGTCCAGCGCGAGAGCTAGGGGTTCAGGTTGAGAAAGCTGAGCTAGTAGGCTTCTTTTGGGATAAGTTAAATTTGTAAAAGTTTGTAATAATGTTTAATACTCAGTTTGAGTTTGAAATAGTTGGGATTTGAACGGTTTGTAATATATTAGTGTATTTGGCTTGTGTGCATACTTTAACCTGTTGCGGTCCGTGGTGGTTGGTAAGTAGGGTCACTGCATATATTATTATTATCTTTATTATTGTTATAAGCAGGTTATAAATAAGGTGTGTGTGTGGACCCCAAACTTCTGACCCGGGTTTGGAGGGTGCCACAACTTACCCAGTAATTCCGTTAATCAAGGTAAATCAGTTTTAATTCAAAATTGAAACTGTTTCCACTTATTCAATTATTTTTCACTGCAACACCAATATTCTTAAAAAAAAAAATCGAGTGAGAATGACCAAAATAAATCAAGGGAACAAGTACTGATAATGTAAAATCAGAACTTAATTTAAATTTAAATTGAAATGGTCATCAGAATATGAATATTTATCAGGATTTATCAATGCATTACAAAACATCTCAGAGACAAGAACTTGCAAAAAAAAGAAATTTCATTAATATATTAAGAGAATACATTCATGAAATTTAAATTACATCAGAACTTTTACAAGATTGTCCTAAGCTGCTAAACCTAACATCAACAGCCTTTGTCCTAGCTCAAGAAATAGGGCAAGGCTGACGATGAAGAAAAACAGGAAGAAGAAAATAAATCATTTCTTCTTCCTACTCTCGACAAACAGAATAGCGAGTCAAATGATTCGCTCTTGCTGGCGGAGAGCTTCCAGCCTTTCCTCCTCCAATCGCTCCAGAAGGCGATGGCAATCCATGTAGAAGAACATGAGGTGGGTGAGTACCTCCTGGGGAACTGAGTTCCATATCTCATCAGGAATGGCAGTGACGTGCCATTCCTGCTGCCAGGCTTCACAGCTCAGCTCCATGTTGAATGTTTCATAGTTCAAAAACATATTGTAATTGACCATGGTGTTTTTGATATTAAGAAAATGGAGATGAGTTTTGTGATAAAAGAGTTGATGTGAAGGCTAATGTGAAGTGGTTGTTTATATAGGCAAAAGAAGGCCATGAGACGCAAAGAAATTTAATGCTGGCGGGTAGAATTAATTCTACCTCATCTCCCTAGACTGGGAAGACGAAAAACAGTCATTAGAAGTGTAAGTCAGGGTTAATGCGCACAAGTAACAAGTAAAAATTACTGTACATGTCGTGAACCACTATCCCTAATGATATTGACTGTTAATATTCTACCAAAATATAGTCTGATTTAAACTGAAACTGTTTTTAGATTTTATCCACAAATAAGTCAAGTAAAGAATCAGAATTTAATATCATAACTTAGACTTATATCAGAACGTAACAGTTATCAGAACATAATTTCTTAACTCGAAAAATTAATGCCTATCTTAGTAAGTCCTCACACAAATTCTGATATAGATTCTTCAGAACTTAATCATCAGAACATGCAATCAGAACTTGTCCTCAGAATTTGTGCAATGTGACACAGAAACTGTTCATCTAAAATAACATAGATCACCACAGTTATTTTCATCAGTCATATGGAGTGTTTAGTGTGTGCATTACGCTAAATATCAGACAAAGAGTAAAGTCTGATTCACTTCAGTATATCTTAGAAATAAGGCATAACGAAAACTTTACTAAAAACCTCTCATTATTCTGAAACCTACTATTGAATGAGTTCATGCTTGAGTCCACCTCAACTATTTTGTGCTAATTTTGTGCATCTTTTTAAATTCCATTTTACAGTGGCTTCTCAGTGTAAGTGAGTCACGACTGCTTATCAGAATTTATGCTATTATCAGAGTATTTCTCTAGTAATCATAGAGTGTGAAAAGTCACCAAGAAAATATTTTGCTTTTCTGATGCATATTTACTTAATACCAGCAATGCACTTGGGTCGTCCCTTCCATATTTGTACTCTAGATCTCAAAGGGGTGCCTGAATTTTAATCCTTGATTCTTTTCTTTTTCTTTTGATAAGAGAGGTTTATCAGCACTTAGTACATTCAACAGATTTACTAGCATCAGAACTTAACAAATGAGAAGTATTATTCTAGTTTGTGACTTAGTAATAAGATAGACAAAGTAAACTCAACTAACCTCAATATCAGAATTTTCTTGTGTCAATAGATTTCCACAGAAATAATTACTTCTAACATGGGATCCCTAGTTTATTGAAGACTACTAGGTCAACATCTAGCACAGGTATCCTCATAGGATTGAATAGTTACATTAACAGACATATCACTATTAGAGTTTAGAAACTTACATCAGACAACAGTCAGTACTTAAGCAAATTTTCAATTAAGCACAGAATACACAAAGAGAGTAATTTTTGTAAATACTGATCATAAAGTCTGATGCATAAGAACAAAACTAAGCAGATTTAGAGAAAGAACCTGAAACCATTCCAAGTTCATTTACCAATCTTGTAAAAGTAGCTTCACACAGTGGTTTTGTGAAGATATCTGCTAGTTGTTGATCTGTTGGAATAAAGTGCAATTCCATTGTACCTTCATCCACATGTTCCCTGATGAAGTGGTACCTGATGGTGATGTGCTTTGTCATTAAGTGTTGAACTGGATTACCTGTCATAGCAATAGCACTTTGATTATCACAGTAAATAGGGATTTTGAAATATGTTAACTCATAATCCAGTAACTGATTCTTCATCCAAAGAATTTGTGTACAACAGCTTCCTGCAGTAATGTACTCTGCTTCTGCAGTTGATGTGGAAATTGACTTTTGTTTCTTGCTAAACCAAGAAACCAATCTGCCTCCAAGAAATTGGCAGCTTCCACTTGTGCTTTTCCTGTCAATTTTGCAACCCGCAAAATCTGCATCTGAGTAACCTATTAGTTTAAAATCTGATTCTCTGGGATACCACAATCCCAGATCAGTTGTTCCCTTAAGATACTTGAAAATTGTTTTCACAACTGTTAAGTGAGGTTCTCTTGGATCTGCTTGAAATCCTGCACAAAGACAGGTAACATACATGATATTAGGTCTACTAGCAGTTATATAGAGTAGAGAGCCAATCATACCTATGTAATCAGTAATATCTACTGATTTACCAGTATCCTTGTCCAGTTTTGTTGCAGTGGCCATGGGAGTGGATGCACTTGAACAATCTTGCATTCCAAATTTCTTCAGCAAGTTTCTGGTGTACTTAGTTTGACAAATAAAAGTGCCTTCTTCATTCTGCTTGACTTGAAGGCCCAAAAAATAGCTAAGTTCCCCCATCATACTCATCTGATACCTTGACTGCATCAGTTTGGCAAACTTTTTGTAAAGTCTGTCATTTGTAGACCCAAAAATGATATCATCAACATAAATCTGGACCAGAAGTAAGTCCTTTCCATGGTTGAGGTAGAACAGTGTTTTGTCTATAGTTCCTCTGTTAAATCCATTTTCCAGAAGAAACTGAGCTAAAGTCTCATACCATGCTCTAGGAGCTTGCTTAAGTCCATAAAGTGCTTTATCAAGCCTGTAGACATAATCTGGATATTTGGAATCCACAAAGCCGGGAGGTTGTTCAACATATACTTCTTCCTCCAATTCTCCATTGAGAAAAGCACTTTTCACATCCATTTGAAAGACAGTAAACTTTTTGTGAGCAGCATAAGCTAAAAATATCCTTATGGCTTCTAACCTAGCAACTGGTGCAAATGTTTCATCATAATCAATTCCCTCCTATTGAGAATATCCTTTTGCAACCAGCCTTGCCTTATTCCTTATAATTATGCCATCACTGTCAGTTTTGTTTCTGAATACCCACTTTGTACCAACAACAGATCTATTCTTTGGTCTTGACACTAGGGTCCAGACTTTGTTTCTTTCAAATTCATTTAACTCTTCCTGCATTGCTTGCACATAATCAGCATCTTGAAGAGCTTCTTCCACTTTCTTTGGCTCAGTCTGAGAAAGAAAAGAATTGTAAAGACATTCATTTGAAGTACTTGTTCTAGTTCTGACACCTGCATCAGGATTTCCAATTATCAAATCAGGTGTATATGATTTAGTCCACTTCCTTGCAGATGGAAGGTTTTCTCTAGAACTGGATGCTCCCCCATGATCCATGCTGTCTTCATTTTCATTTTCTGATGCTCCCCCTGAAACTATGCTCTCTGAGTTGGATTCTTCAGAATTTAGATTTTCAGAACTATCAGAACTTGGCTTATCAGAACTTGACGAATCAGAACTTGAAGAGCCAGATGTATGTTCTGATACTTCTTGTGATGTGGTAAGATCTTGAGTATGCTCCCCCTGCATAGGTGCATCTTCCTTTAGCGTAGTCATCACAGTTTCAATAACATCAGAGTTTAATCCATCAGAGTTTGCAGTATCAGGACTTAGATTTTCAGGATTTTCAGTATCAGAATTTGAGTTTTCATTTTCAAATCTCAGCTGATCATGATCAATAAAATCTTCAAGTCCAGTAATCTTCTTGTCATCAAAAGAGACATTGATAGATTCTATGACCACTCTTGTTCTCAAATTATAGACTCTGAAGGCTTTTGTGGAAAGTGGATATCCAACAAAGATTCCTTCATTAGCTTTTAGATCAAATTTGGATAGCTGTTCAGCATGAGTCTTGAGAACAAAATACTTGCATCCAAATACATGAAAATACTTCAGATTTGGCTTCTTTTTCTTCACCATCTCATATGGTGTCTTTCCTTTCTTGTTAATGAGTGTTGTATTTTGAGTAAAACAAGCAGTCTGCACAGCTTCAGCCCAGAAATAAGTTAGAAGCTTTGCTTCTTCAAGCATTGTACGTGCAGCTTCAATGAGAGTTCTATTCTTTCTTTCAACAACTCCATTTTGCTGTGGAGTTCCAGGAGCAGAGAATTCCTGCTTGATTCCATGGTTTTTACAGAACTCTTCCATTATCAGATTCTTGAACTCAGTGCCATTTTCACTCCTTATTGTCTTCACAGAATCTTTGACCAATTTATCCAGTTGTTTGACATGATCAATCAAGATAGATGCAGTTTCACTTTTTGTGTTCAAGAAATACACCCATGTGTATCTTTGCAATAGACATGACATTTACTGGACCAAATAGATCAACATGTAGTAGGTGATAAGGCTCAAGAATTGATGATTCAGTCTTGCTCTTGAATGAAGATTTATTTGTTTGGCCTTCTGACAAGAATCACAAAGGCCATCAGGAGCAAATACTGACTTTGGCTGTCCTCTCACAAGATCTTTCTTGATCAACTCATTTATATTGTTGAAATTTAAATGAGAGAGTTTCTTGTGCCAATTCCAGCTATCTTCAATTGATGCTCTACTCATCAGACAGATTGCAGAACCATCAGTACTTGTTGAAAGCTTAGCTTCATAAATGTTACCACGCCTGTATCCTTTCAGAATAACTTTGTCTGTAGATTTACTCACAACTTCACAGTGTTCTTCAAAGAAATCAACATGATAACCTCGGTCACAGATTTGACTTGTACTCAGCAGATTGTGTTTAAGTCCTGAGACCAGAGCTACTTCTTTAATGATGACATTCCCAAGATTGATATTGTCATATCCCAATGTTTTTCCAATATTGCCATCTCCATAAGAAACACTTGGGCCAGCTTTCTCCACAAAGTCTGATAGCAGGGCTTTATTTCCAGTCATATGTCCTGAACATCCACTGTCCAGAACCAGGATATTTTTCCTGTTGCCCTGCAATCACAAAGACCATTAATGATTAGTTTTAAGGACCCAGACTTGCTTGGATCCTTTGGCCTTATCAAGTTTGTTAACATTTGCAGCGGATTTAGCATCAGAGTTTATGTTAACATTTTTCTTATCAGAATTTACACTATCAGACTTTGAATCAGAATTTACACTAGAAGGAACAATGGAAACTTTCTTTAAAGAAGGTTTTATTTGATAATAATCATAGTACAAACTATGATATTCCTTACAAGTATAAATGGAATGCCGTAAACTACCACAATGAAAACAAGAATTTTGTGGCTTATATCTAACAGACTAACTCTTAACTCTTGACTTTGAAGGTAAGGAGTTTATGTTCTTATTCTTCCTGCAAAAAGAGGCCAGATGGTTAGAACTTCCACAGTTATGACACATTTTCCTAGGAGCTTTAGGAATAGGCTTATAATCATTGCTTTTATTCACACCTTCCTTTCCATTCCTATTTTTCCTAGGTAATTTTACCTTGTTTGCATTCTTAACATCTTTTAGCTTATGCTTAAGCTGCTTCTTAGTCATTAAGCCTATGTTTACTTCTGCTGTCTTTTCCTGTTTTAGTTTGTCAGAAGTTAATCCCTTTTTAACTTCTGATTTCTCATTATCAGACTTTACAGTTACAAACTTAACAGGTTTTAACTTTGGCTTTTGCTTAACAACAACAGGCTTAATTTCTACAGTTCCTTTATCATTCTTATCCTCTCCATAACCTAAGCCCTCTTTCCAGTTTTCACTACTTAGCAAATTTTGAGTTGTTCTGCCAGAGTTAGTCCAAGTCCTGATAACCTCTCTTTCCTTTTCTAACTCAGTTTTTAGAGATTCATTCATTTTTAGAACTTCATCCCTAACATAAAAAACATCATCTCTATCTTTCTGAGTTTGGTGGAACATAACTAACTCTTTTTCTAAGAAATCATTTCTTTTCTTAAAAGCAAGATTTTCAGAAGTTAATCTTTCACATGTTAAAGTTTGATCTCTATAACTAACAAACATGGTTTTAAGATATCTTCTCAACTCATTAATATCATCAGTATGAAAATCATAAGTAGTCTGAGGTACCTTTGATTCAGCAGCTTCAGAACTACTTTCAGCACTTGCTTTATCAGCATTTGCCATCAAAGCATAATTCTCCTCACTTTCAGAGTCTGAGGTGTCTGTCCAGCTTTTCTTCTTTGTGACAAGAGCCTTGCCTTTGTCATTCTTCACTTTCTTGCAATCAGGAGATATGTGGCCTTTCTCACCACAGTTATAGCATTTGACATTGGTGTAATCTCCTCTGTCAGACTTTCCTCCTCTGCCCTCAGATCTTCTGAAATTCTTCTTATCAGAACTTGTGCCTTTCCTGGAAAACTTCTTTCCCTTCCTAAACTTCCTGTATGCAATCTTTGTGATCCCTTTCACCATAAGAGCACACAGCTTCAGCATCTCCTCATCAGCATCAGTCTCAGGCAAGCTTTCAGATTCTGAGTCATCATCACTTTCAGAACTCGATGACTCAGTATCAGACTTTGTGAAAAGAGCTTTACTATTGTCTTTCCTTGAGGTAGCTGCCTTGGGGGATTCTTCTTCAGCCTTAAGAGCAACTGTCCTTGACTTTCCTCCTTTCCTCTTGCTTCTTTGTTCCATCTCAAGTTCATGAGTCTTGAGCATTCCATAAATTTCATCAAGAGTTATTTCATCAAGATTGTAGTTGTCTCTTATTGTTGTAGTCTTCAAATCCCAGCATTCAGGAAGAGCTAACAGGAATTTAAGGTTTGAATCTTCAAGATCATACTCCTTATTAACCAGTGACAAATCATTCAAGAGTTTGACAAATCTATCATATAAATCAGTCAATGACTCATTAGCCTTTGAGTCAAAGTGTTCATACTCTTGAGTGAGTATTGTCTTCCTGTTCTTCTTAATTGTATCAGTTCCCTGACACCTTATTTCCAGAGCATCCCATATCTCCTTTGCAGTATTGCAGTTAATTACCCTATTTGACATTACATTATCAATGGCACTATGCAGTAAGTGTCGTACCTTAGCATCCTTAGCAATTGATGCGATATCTTCAGCAGTGTAATCACTCTTCTCCTTTGGTACAGTCTTTGCTGCTTCACCTACAACTGTAACAGCGAGCTTATTTGGTTTGTGAGGTCCTTCCTTGATTCTATCAAGATATTCTGGATCTGTAGCTTCCAGAAACATGGTCATCCTCACCTTCCATATGGCATATTCAGATGGTCTCAATATGGGAACTCTGATGGTTTCATACCGACTTTGAATTTGTGTCTTTGGAGGTTCTTCAGTTTTAGTGGGCTTAGTTGGAGTTTCTGTGTCAGACATGATTGTGTTTGAATCTTAAACTGTTTGTGCGTTAACATATAGGCTCTGATACCACTTGTTAGGTCACACACACACTGTAGAGGGGGTGAATATAGTGTAATGTACAATCAAATCGAACTTTAATAACTCAAGTAACAGAAAACAAACTTTATTGAAACAATAAACTCTGTTACAGTATGGAACTGTTACCTCTCAGTGATGAACAAATATCACGAGAGCTGCTAGGGTTACAATAAATAATCTTCTCGAATATATCAACACTTATAGTGTAAACCCTATGTCTGTGTTTATATACTACACAGTTACAAGATAATCGCTAATTGATATGGAATATAATTCTGCTTCCTAAAATATATCAATCAGATATCTTTTCTTCCAAGTATTCTATTCTTCATAGAATTCCTTCTTCATGCATACCTCTTCTTATGTTTGTCTCGATCTTCTTTCCTTTAATCAGCTGCTGTCCTTATCTGAACGTCCTTCAGTACTTAAGTTCTGATATCCATCTTCTGATGATTATCTCCTGATAATTATAAGTACTGACATCATCAAATATATCTAACATAGAAATAAGGCATAACTAAGAAAAATGCTTAAAATCTGTCATCAATGATGTCTACTATAGAACAAATTTATGCAAGAGTCCACCTCAACTGTTTGTGCTTATTTTATGCATCTTTTGAAATCCCTTTTTACTGTGGCTTCTCAGTGTAAGTGAGTCACGACTTCTTATCAGGATTTATGTTATTATCAGAGTATTTCTCCAGTAATCATAGAGTGTGAAAAGTCACCAAGATTTTTTTTTGCTTTTCTAATGCATATTACTTAATACCAGCAATGCACTTGGGTCTTCCCTTCCACATTTTTACTCTAGATCTTAAAAGAGTACCTGACTTTTATTATTTTCTTTCCTTTTTCTTTTCTTTTGATAGGTGAGGCTTATTAGCACTTAGTTCATTCTTAAGATTTACTGACATTAGAATTTGATAGATAAGAAACAAGAATCTAGTTTGTGACTTAGTAATAAGATACACAAAGTAAACTTGACTAAGCTCAATATCAGAATGTGCTTGTGTTAATGAGTTTCCACATAAACAACTAATTTAAACATGAGATTTCTAGTATGTTAAAGACTACTAGGTCAGCATCTAGCACAGTTATCCTCATTGGATTGAATAGCCACAGAACATTCAAAACACTTATCAGAGTATATAAATCCACATCAGATAACAATCAGCATTTAATGAATTTTTCAAATTAATCACAGATTACATATAGATAATACAATCTGTAAACACTGATCATAAAGTCTGATGCTTGAGAACAAAAACTAAGGAGATTCAGAGAAAGAACTTGAAACCATTCCAAGTTCATTTACCAATCTTATAAAAGTAGCTTCACATAGTGGTTTTGTGAAGATATCTGCTAGCTGTTGATCTGTTGGAACAAAATGCAATTCTACTGTACCTTCATCCACATGTTCCCTTATAAAATGGTACCTAATGCTGATGTGCTTTGTCATTGAGTGTTGAACTGGATTACCTATCATAGCAATAACACTTTGATTATCACAGTAAATAAGTATTTTAGAAAATTCTAACCCATAATCCAGTAACTGATTCTTCATCAAAATAATCTTTGCACAACAGCTTCCTGCAGTAATATATTCTACTTCTACAGTTGATGTGGAAATTGACTTTTGTTTCTTGCTAAACCAAGAAACCAATCCGCCTCTAAGAAATTGGCAGCTTTCACTAGTGTTTTTCCTGTCTATTTTGCATCCTGCAAAATCTGCATCTGAGTAACCAATTAGCTTAAAATCTGATTCCCTAGAATACCACAATCCTAGATCAGCTGTACCCTTAAGGTACTTGAAAATTCTTTTCACAGCTATTAAGTGAGGTTCTCTTGGATCAACCTGAAATCTTGCACAAAGACAGGTAGCATACATGATATCAGGTCTACTTGCAGTTAGATAGAGTAGTGAGCCAATCATACCTCTGTAGTTAGTAATATCTACTGATTTATCAGTATCCTTATCTAACTTGGTTGCAGTGGCCATGGGAGTGGATGCAGTTGAACACTCTTGCATTCCAAATTTCTTCAGTAAATTTCTAGTGTATTTGGATTGACAGTTAAAAGTGCCTTCTTCAGTTTGCTTGACTTGAAGGCCCAGAAAATAGCTGAGTTCTCCCATCATACTCATTTGATATCTGGACTGCATTAGCTTTGCAAACTTCTCACACAGTTTGGAATTAGTAGAACCAAATATGATATCATCAACATATATCTGTACCAAAAGTAAGTCCTTCCATGGTTGAGGTAGAATAAAGTCTTGTCAATTGTGCCTCTGTGAAATCCACTTTCCAGAAGAAATTGAGCTAATGTCTCTTACCATGCTCTTGGAGCTTGCTTAAGGCCATAAAGTGCTTTGTCAAGCCTGTAGACATGATTGGGAAATTTTGGATCTACAATGCCTGGAGGTTGTTTAACATATACCTCTTCTTCCAATTCTCCATTGAGAAAAGCACTTTTCACATCCATTTGAAAGACTTTAAACATCTTGTGAGCAGCATAAGCCAAAAACATCCTTATGGCTTCTAATCTAGCAACTGGTGCAAATGTTTCATTATAATCAATACCCTCCTGTTGAAAGTAGCCTTTAGCAACCAGTCTTGCTTTACTCGTTGTAATTATGCCATCACTGTCAGTTTTGTTTCTGAACACCCATTTTGTACAAACAACTGATCTATTCTTTGGTCTTGACACTAGGGTCCAGACTTTATTTCTTTCAAATTCATTTAACTCTTCCTGCATTGCTTGCACCCAATCAGCATCTTGAAGAGCTTCTTCCACTTTCTTTGGTTCAGTCTGAGATAGAAAGGAATGATAGAGACATTCATTTGAACTTGCAGTTCTAGTTCTAACACCTGCTTCAGGATCTCCAATGATTAAATCAGGTGTGTGTGCTTTAGTCCACTTCCTTGGAGATGGAAGTTGATCTCTAGAACTGGATCCTCCCCCATGATCCATGCTGTCTCCATCAGTATTTTCTGATCCTCCCCCTGTAGTTATTCTCTCTCAGACTTCAGAATTTGAGTTTGATTTTTCAGGAGTTGAAGAATCAGAGCTTCCAGACTTATCAGAATTTGGCTCATCAGAACTAGACGGATCAGAACTTGAAGAGCCAGAGACAGGTTCTGATGCTTCTCGAGAGTCTTGAGATGTGGTAGGTTCTTTAGCTTGCTCTCCCTGGACAGGTGCATTTTCCTTTGGAGTTGTTACCACAGATTCAATGACATCAGAACTTAATCCATCAGAGCTTACAGGATCAGGATTTAAGTCATCAGAATTTCCAGAATCAGAATTTAAATCTTCATTCTCAAATTCCAGCTAATCATGATCATCGAAATCTTCAAGTCCAGTAATTTTCTTATCATCAAAAGAGACATTGATAGATTCCATGACAACTCTTGTTCTTAAATTGTAGACTCTGAAGGCTTTTGTGGAAAGTGGATATCCAACAAAAATTCCTTCATCAGCTTTTAGATCAATTTTTGACAGTTGTTCAGGATGAATCTTAAAAACAAAACACTTGCAACCAAATACATGAAAGTATTTCATATTTAGCTTCTTTTTCTTCACCATCTCATATGGTGTTTTTCCATGCTTGTTTATAAGTGTAGCATTTTGTGTAAAACAAGCAGTCTGCACAGCTTCAGCCCAAAAATAGGTTGGTAGCTTTGCTTCACCAAGCATTGTTCGTGCAACTTCAATGAGAGTCATGTTCTTTCTTTCTACAACTCCATTTTGCTGTGGAGTTCCAGGTGCAGAAAATTCCTGTTTGATTCCATGATCTTTGCAGAACTCTTCCATGATTGAATTCTTGAACTCAGTGCCATTATCACTCCTTATTATTTTAACAGAATCTTTGATCAATTTATCTAGCCGTCTGACATGATCAGTTAGAGTAGATGCAGTTTCAGTCTTCTTGTGCAAGAAGTACACCCAAGTGTACCTTGTGAACTCATCCACTATAACCATAGCATATTTCTTCTTTGCAATAGACATGACATTTACTGGACCAAATAGATCAACATGCAGTAGGTGTTAAGGCTCAAGAATTGATGACTCAGTTTTGCTCTTGAAAGAAGATTTTCTTTGAGGTACCTTTAACTCAGCAGCACCAGAACTGCTATCAGCATTTTCCATCAAGGCATAGTTCTCCTCATCTTCAGAATCTCAAGTGTCTATCCAACTTTTCTTCTTTGTGACAAGAGCCTTGCCTTTGTCACTCTTTCCTTTCTTGTAGTGAGGAGATATGTGGCCTTTCTCACCACAGTTGTAGCATTTGACATTTGAGTAATCTCCTCTGTCAGACTTTCCTCCTTTGCCTTCATTTTTTCTGAAGCCCTTCTTATCAGAACTTCTACTTTTCCTGGAAAAATTCTTTCCCCTTCTGAATTTCCTGTAGGATATCTTTGTGATACCCTTCACCATAAGAGCACACAGCTTCATCATCTCTTCATCAGCATCTACTTCAGGTAGACTTTCAGTTTCTGAATCATCATCATCAGAACTTGATGATTCTGAATCAGACTTTATGATGAGAGCCTTTCCTTTTCCTTTCTTTGAGACAGCCACTTTGAAGGATTCCTCCTCAGCATTAATAGCAACTGTCCTTGACTTTCTCCTATGTCTCTTGCTTCTTTGATCCATCTCAAGTTCATAAGTCTTGAGCATTCCATAAATTTCATCAAGAGTAGTTTCATCAAGAACATAGTTGTCTTTTATAATAGTAGCTTTCAAATCCCAACTTTCAAGAAGAGCTAAAAGGAATTTTAGATTTGAATCTTCAATGTCATATTCCTTGTCCACCAGTGACAGATCATTCAAGAGTTTGATAAATCTGTCATATAAGTCAGTTAATGACTCATCACTTTTTGAGTCAAAGTGCTCATACTCTTGAGTGAGTATAGTCCTCCTATTCTTCTTGATTGCATCAGTTCCCTGACACCTTGTCTCCAAAGCATCCCATATCTCCTTTGCAGTCTTGCATTGAATTACCCTATTTGACATGACATTATCAATGGCACTATACAACAAATGCCTTACCTTTGCATCCTTGGAAATAGATGAGATATCTTCAGCTGTTTATTCACTTTTCTCCTTTGGTATGGTCTTTGCTGGCTGATCTGCAACTACAACAGAGAGCTTGGTTGGCTTATGTGGTCCTTCATAAATTCTGTCAAGGTATTCTGGATCTGTATCTTCCAGAAACATAGCCATCTTCACTTTCCATATAGGGTACTCAGAAGGTCTCAGCATGGGAACCCTGATAGTCTCATATCGACTGTGGGTTTGAGTCTTTGGAGTTTCTTCAATTTTGGCGGGCTTGGTTGGATTTTCTGCTTCTTCAGACATGATTGTTTTGGATCTTTACTGTATGTGTGTTAACATATAGGCTCTGATACCACTTGTTAGGTCACACAACACTGTAGAAGGGGGTTGAATACAGTGTAGAATACAATCAAATTGATTTAAAACACAAGTAACAGAAAACAGATGTATTCGATATAATAAACTCTGTTATAATGGAACTGTTCTCTCTCAGTGATGAACAAATATCATGAGAGATGCTAGGTTATAATATATGATCTTCTCGATGATCGTAACTCTTATAGAGTAAACCTATGTCCGTGTTTATATAGACACACAGTTACAAGATAACTTCTAATTGATATGGAATATAATTATGTCTCCTAAAATATATCAATCAGATATCTTATATAATTCTTCTAGTCCTCTAACTCTTTCCATGCATATCTTCTTTTTGTATTAGTCTCGATCTTCTTTCCTGTAAATCAGCTTCCTTCCTTAACTATTAGTCCTCCAGTACTTAAGTTCTGATATCCATTTTCTGATATTATCTTCTGATAATCTAAATCCTGATATCCTTAAGTCCTGACTTCCAGTAAGTCATGATTCCAACAAGAACTGATATTTCCTGTTAGTTAAGGTCTGAAAACTAAACATGAAACATATTAGACATGACATCTCAAATATATCCAACATCATACCTTCTAGTATTATATCTCACGATTATTATCTATTTTAAGGTTCGAATCTTCCAAACAACCTAAATGATTTTATTATGAGTTTGATTTAAAAATTCAATGCTTAAGATTAAGTGACGCAACTAATATAACCAGACTACTAACCAGTTGAGGTGGCTAAATGGGCGGTTAGGCACGCCCCGGATCGCCCCGATTCGCTAATTTAACCGTATCAAGTCGGCTCATATCGGATCGCATCAAATTCGGCACGGACCGTAGAAAATAACGGGGCGAGTACGGTTTCAGTATTCATGATTCGATAACCGGCACGGCACGGCACGTTAAATCGAAACGGCACTGACTCGGATCGGCAAACCTTATCGGCCCGCCAACCCGTTCAACCCATTCTGCTCAAACTCATTCTACTCAGCACAGGCACACACCACGTGATTTTTTATAAATTAATAAATAAAGCATTCAACTGATTGATTGTTTTATTATTATTATAATTAAATTATTAATAGTCATCATTGGATACAGCTGCACAACACATGTTAACACTTAACTTGTATCCACTTCATTACTTTGCCATAAATAATTGTTTAAAAAAATCAAACCATCACGCCTAGCTCGCTAACCCTCCCGCCAAACCGCTAATTCGCCCCGCCAATTCGTTAACCCTCTAACCTGGCAATCCTATTTTTGCACTTTTGTTGTTGACTCGTCTAACTTGTATAACCCGTGAGCTAGACACGAGCTCAAGTTTGGTGACTCGGCACGAACCCGGCATGACCCATTTGAAGGGACTTTAGCACATAAACGCAACGAAAACGTAAATTTAAATCTTAAAAAAAAAACGAAACCCACCCAAGGATCCATGTGAAAAATAATATTTAATTCGTAGTTCAGTATGTTTACCTTAAGAAGCTTTACGTTAATGGAAAGATGGAGGTCTTTAATGGCGATCCAAAAATGATGAACGGAGTTCCTTAGCAGCTGCTCCTCAAGTGTGAAGCACTCCACCGGTATCCACCAAGAAAACGATGTAATGAAGGAGGAGGAGATGGAGAGAATTAGGGTTTTGTAAATCTTTTTGGTTGAGGCAAAAATAGGGTCTATAATAGTATATTTATAGGCAAACTTTTCAGCTGAAAATTTTCCCATAAAATATTATTATTATTAACCCTTTATTATTCTCAATAATAATTAAAACACCTTTTAATTATTAATTCTTTTTCTAAACACTTTAGAAATAATTCTCTCACTTGATTTAATTTCCAAAAATTAAATTCTTAATTAATAATATTAAGAACTTTTTCTTAATTAATTTATAATCAAATGAGTAATTATATATTTCATAAATAAATAATTATCAGCCATTATTAATTAATTTCTCCACCATTAAATCATTCTCTTTTATGGTGTGACCCTGTAGGTTCAATATTAAGCCGGTAGTAGAAATAAATAATAATAAAACTATTTTATCATTATTTATATAAATTCTCTAATTCATTAAATATGATTTATTAATTAATCATATTTATTCTACATCGTGAGGGATACTTCTCAACATATCGCGACTATCCGGATAATACGAATTCATCGCTTAGAATACCAAGAACCTATTCAGTGAGTAGTTACCGTACAATTAATTCCTTCTACCCTGCAATGTCACGATTAAATACAAGGCATGGAACTTGTGTCAAGCCTATCTTATTTAATCACTTGCTTTCCCATTCACTATGCTTAGTTCTATTTAATGTAAATTAGAAACTCCTTTCTAATTTTATTCACTCTGGTCAGAGATTCCTGAACTAACATAAGTGGATCAGCATTGAACATTCTCTTCTTACACTGGAAGGGGTAGATCCTTTATTGATCATACACTATCTTCGTGTACAAATTCCTATACCCAGTAGAGCCCTTATAATTGTCCCTTGAGACTAAGAACTAAACCAAAGCATAGTTCAGTGTACACAAGATGGCTATGATGACCTCAAGTCTAATGATACTTGTACAACTATCACTATGTGAACAACTGCTGACACGTGAGTGAACTCCATCAGTTGTTCAGCTGTGTGAGTCATGTTCAGTGAACTTATTCTATAATAAGCACCTATATACTAGCTATAGTGTCACCACACAAATGTCTATGAGAACAGACATCCTTCATAATGAAGCAAGCATAGTATGTACCGATCTTTGCGGATTATTAATTACCAGTTAGTAATCCCACGACCAGGAACTATTTAAGTTTAGAGTTATCATCTTTTAGGTCTCATTATTATGATCTCATCACAATCCATAAAAAGCTTTACTCTAAACTGTGGTATATCTTATTTAAACATTTAAATAGATAGAGCCCGCAATAAAAACAAAACAAGTCTTTTATTAATATCAATGAAATCAAAACAGATTACATAAAAGTTATTCCTAAATCCTCATGCATGATTGGACTTAGGACATATCTCTTTCACCATTAACTAAGACATGCCGTTCACGAGTCTCGAGATAGGTAACTCGGCTCATCAAAACACCGGCCCACCCGTTTGGCCACCTCTACTAACCAGGGCCATCCCTTGAGGAATGGCAAGGAAAGCGACTGCCTCGAGCCTTGTATTTTAAAAGCCCAGTTTTAAAACAAAATCAGTATTATATAAACTTACTTAAAACCCGTGAAATGTACGAACTTTACCGATATTTAATATTTTTATATATTTCAATATATTATAGTTTAATGAAACTTTAATATATATAATAAATCACAGTTTTAATTCGTTTTAAATGGATATTAAATTTAACTTACCATTAAGAATAATATAGTTCAAAAATCAGTTATCATATAATTATAATCCGTGTTTTAAGTTATTTAACATTCAACTAAAAATGAATAAAGTAATGTAAAACATATTTAATATATTATTAATACATGTTAGCGGGACCGGAACATGAAATCAATGTATTGAAAAACTCAAATATTATTGATTAATGCATGTTACTGTTGGGATTTGAACCTCATGCCATTGTTTGGAGTAACTCTAATAATAAATCTAACTGTTATCATCAACCTTATTTAAAGATCTAATGGTTGTAATCGAAAGTTATAGCCAAATGAACCAAAAAATGATTTATAGCTATGTATAGTGTTGTTAATTACGACAAAATGATTACTTTTCACCAACCTTTGGGCAGAGTGACATGTCCTTGATATTACGAATGCAGGAATCATTAGGGTAATGGCTGTTAATGGAGGAATTTTGTTAACAAAGAATTGAGGTTCGTGATCGGAATCAAGATCTACAGCGGCGGTCGGTGATCGAAGAAATCACCGGAGTGAGTTGATTTGTACTTAAGAAACGGTCGATATTGCTAGGTTTTATGTTTTCCTTCTCAGATCTCTCAAACATGTAGTCTCACAATGTGCCTACATACCTCCTTTTATTGAGGATCAAGTCAGACATAGTTCTTGGGAAACAAGAAACCTGAATGGACTTGGTTTCTCATATTTTTGGCCCAACATGAGTTGTTGAACCAACTTCCTATTATAACTCGAACATTGATTTTCTTTATGATTACCCAAAGATACGGCCTAGTCACAAAGGGCCAAAGCTCAGTTATGACTTTAGAACTTCACAGATAATGAATCTCCCCGGCTAGTGGATATCCCGTCTGCTACTGCTATCTTCGTCGACCATAACCGCAATTATAGACATGAGTTATCGCAAATTCTCAAGCGCATTCTTTCCCCCCGATGAGGATAACCCACCAGACTATAGGCAAGTGATCCCAAGTGTACAAGTGCAAAGTGCGAGATAACCCCAAATTCTTCCAACAATAACAACCCGTCGAATGCAGAGATAGGGCTCTCAAATAACACACTAAATGTTAACGATCGTTCTCCTACAAGGACAATTCAAAAGACTATAGAACGACGCCTTCAATATATTTTTCAAGAAGATAGGCTCCTAGAAACCCCTTTCCCTACTTAGAGCGCGCCCTGAGGGGTTCAGAGCCCTCCAGAGGCTCCTCCGGATGCCTCGGGCGCGCTATAGGTGTGGTGGAGATCCTCTGTGGGTTCATCCTCTTTATTCATATAATTTGCATGCTTAATTCACTTCCCATTTCAGTTGTGGGAGCAACCCTCATGCTCTTCTACCATATTTATTCATTTTGCATTGCAAAGCGGCCACCCCGTGCGGCTCTATAGCACGGGGGCGCCTTAGGGGTCCGGGGAAACTCCCCCGGAGCCCGAATCATTACTTTTTAGTTGATGGTTGTATTCATTCTTCCTTAACTTTAGAAAACCTTAATGAATTCCTTCAACAAAAGTTATTCTACTTGTTTCCAATTTTTAAGTTTGTTAAGAAATAAAGTGGAAAATCTTCTTCATTTTTTTTTATCTTCCGCGAGTAGTTCTACTTGTTTCCATAAAATCTTTACTTTATTTTTCGTAGACAAGCTTCCATTCGTGGTACACGTAAACTTGTCCTTCCGTAGAAAAGTACTTGATTGATAAAATATGTCATAATATTTTCTTCCGAGCTCCCGCGATAAGTTATGAACTCTTCTCTCTAAAAAACACTTGCTAGAAATTAAGTAAAAAATTTCTTACCTTCCGTCTTTGAGACTGCGCGGGGAGCGCCCTATCTCCGAACATTTATTCTGGGGGTTCAAATTTCAAGAAATTTGAAATTTTGCTTCTTTATAAGTCCTTCTCCCCCACTTCTTCTTTTTAACTCCCAATTTCCAAAACACTCAATACAAACACACAAAACCCATCTTCCCCAAAATCTTCAAGAAGCTTGGATTTGGCTTGTTCTTGGCTCCACGTTCATTCTTGCTTCAATCCATTCATTATCCTTCCTCAAAGGTACTTCCCCGTGCTTTCTTTTCAATTTCCTTTATTTATATTGCTAGATCTAATAATTTCAAGCTTCTTTAACCCCAGATTTTTACAATATGTTTTGTATGTATATGTATGTATGAATTATATACATAGCTTTTATATCTTGTTAGATATAATTGATGATATCAGGAGATAAACTATCATGACTTAATATCAGGACTTACTAAAGGTGATGTCATCAGTACTTGATGATCAGCAGTTGATGTCATCAGGACTTAAGTCACTTCAGTAGATATACGAGGAGGAAAAGGATTGCAGGATTCAAGGCGGTGAAGGACTTTATATCAGAAGCAATCATGCATGGATATGTAATAGGTTTCCTTATTGTAATAGAATAGGATTCCTTATTAATTGTGTAACTGTGCACTATATAAGCACATATTAGGTTTATTCTAAAAGAGATAATGAATTGTAATATCTTTTATATAACCTAACAACACTCAAGAATAATTGTTCATCCTTTGAGAGAGTACTTGTGTAACAATTTTTATCAGATTAATTTAAAAACTGTTGATTTTGTTAAAGCTTTATCGAATTTTTTGCATAAACTGTATTCACCTCCTCTACAATTGATTACAGACCTAACAATTGGTATCAGAGCTTGCTATTATTATACAAATAGTTTAAGATCTAAAAATCAATCTTTAATGGCAGATAAAAAAGCTCCACAGAATCCACCACCAACTCCCACGGCCTCATCACAGATTAGCAGTAATATGAGTAGGTATGAAGTTATCAAGGTTCCTATCCTAAAGATACATGAATATCCAATCTGGAAAGTTAGGATGGCCATGTTCTTGGAAGCTACAGATCCTGAATATCTAAGCAGGATTTATGATAGTCCTCATAGACCAATGAAGGTAGTTGTTGTTGTTGTAGGAGAACAAGAAAAGATGGTTGATAAGGATAAGAAGGATTATACTCCTGAGGATCTATCATCAATCACGAAGGATGCGAAAGTCAGACACATCTTGCATAGGACTCTTGATAGTGTTATGTCCAATAGGATTATTGGATGTAATACAGCAAAGGAAATATGGGATGCTTTAGAAGTAAAGTGTCAAGGTACTACTACTATCAAGAAGAACAAGAGGACAATACTTACTCAAGAATATGAGCACTTTGACTCAAGAGATAATGAGTCCTTAACTGAGATCTATGATAGATTTCAAAATCTGTTGAATGACTTATCGCTTGTCAACAAGGAATATGATTTAGAGGACTCAAACTTGAAGTTTCTACTTGCACTCCCTGAAAAGTGGGACTTTAAGGTCACATCAATAAGGGATAATTATGAACATGATGAAACACCTCTAGATGAGATCAATGGCATATTGAAAACTCATGAACTAGAGATGGAGAAAAGAAGCAAGAGAAAAGGATCCAAGAGTTGACCAAATTGTACTCGAAGTTGAAGAGAGGCCAAAGGAGAATGCTAGGAGAAAAGGTTACTCCAAAGGAAAAGCTATGATTGCAAAGTATGATACAGAGTCATCAAAATCTGATGATGACTTAAATACTGATAGTGATCATGACAACAATGAAGACATGGAACAAATGGCTTCTCTATTGGTTAAAAGCTTCAAGAAGATGGTCTATCAGAACTTCAAGAAAGGGAAAAGGTTTTCCAGAAAGGGTTCCAGTTCCTCAAGCTCTAATAGGAGGAATAATAAAATAAATACTGATTGGAAGGAATCAAAGTCTGGAAAGCTTAACAAGTCAAAGGAAAGATGCTACAACTGTGATGGAATTGGATACTTTGCAGCTAACTGCAGAAAACCTAAAGCTGAGAAGAAATAAGCCTTGATCACAAAGAAGAAAAATTGGGATGATTCATCAGATTCAGATGATGGTGTTAACTATGCTCTCATGGAAAATGTTGATACTGAGGCTAACACTGCTGAACTAAAGGTACCTCAAACCACCTTTGCTTTTGGTACTGATGATATCCATAAATTAAGACTGTTTCTTAAATTTCTGCATGTTAGTTATAAGGATCAAACCTTAGAGAATAATAGAATCAAGAGTGAAAACTCTGAGTTCAATAAAATGAATGATCACCTAGAAATTGAGTTGCTTTCCATGCTAGAGATTCAAAAAGAAAGAGATAATGTTGTTTATGTTAAAGAAAAACTGTTAGAAAAGCATGTTTATCTAGAAAAGGAGTTAGCTAAAGAAAGAGAAGTTATTAGGCTTTGGACTAACTGAGGAAAAACAACTCAGGAAATTTTAGAAAATGGTTGTTGGGGATCAGGATTAGGATATGCTAAAAGATCTAATTCTGATAAGAAAAATGGAAAAGAAACTGAGAAAATGAAATTAGTAAATACTAATATCAAGGGAAAATTGAACAAGGTTCATTTGAAGCCCATTAAATTTAGTTCAAGTGTTGATACTATCAAGTCAATGTATGTGGTAGGGTCAACCTCAGTACCTAAGTCAAACTTAAGTACTGAAAAGAGTGAGCAGCTTTACTCAAGATCAGTAAATATTGGTATAATGACTTAGAAACAGCTTAAGAAAAAACTGAAGGAAGTACACATGAAAGACAAGGAGAAAAAGCCTAGGAAAAATAGAATTGGTAAAGTAGGTGTTAATAAGAATGGTAATTATGTAACTGCTTCTAATGCACCTAGAAAGACATGCTTGAACTGTGGTAGTACTAATCATCTTGCTAATTTTTGTAGGAAGAATAAAGAGAAGAATATTGTTCCTCCCAAATTAGAGTTTAGGAATAGAAAAATTAGATATAAACCACAGAGTCCTTGTTTTCATTGTGGTAGTGTGTGACACTCTATTTATACATGTAAAGAGTATCACAGTTTATATTATGATTATTATGAACTGAAACCCTCTTTAAATAAAGAAAATCTATTTCTGCATATGTAAATACTGATAATAAGGATGTTAACATAAACTCTGATATGAAGTCTTCTGCTGCATATGTTAACAAGCTTAAAAAGGCCAAAGGATCCAAGCAAGTATGGGTCCTTAAAAACACTAACTGATTTTAAATGCTGATTGCAGGGTAACAGGAGAAATTCTCTAGTCTTGGACAGTGGATGCTCAGGACATATGACTGGTTATAAATCCATGCTATCAGAGTTTAAGGAGGAAGATGGCCCAAGTGTTTCTTATGAAGATGGCAACTTAGAAAATATCTTGGGACATGGAAAAATTAAATATGGGAATGTCATCATTGAAAATGTAGCTCTGGTTGCAGGTGTCAAACATAATTTGATCAGTGTGAGTCAGATCTGTGACAAAGATTACCATGTGAATTTTTACAAGAAACATTGTGAAATTGTCAGTGAATCTGATGGCAAGGTTGCAATGACTGGTGTAAGACATGGTAACTTATATGAAGCCAAGGTCTCCACAAATACTGATGAATCAGAAGTTTGTTTGCTTAGTAGAGTGTAATAACCCCAATTTTTGGAAATTTTTGAAACCCTTATGAATAGTGCTTTTGCTGAATGAGAAAACTTTTCATGCCACACTATGTAGGGGTTCTGATATGGATATTCTGAGATTTTATTAGTACTTTATATGGGGTATAAGTGTATGTAAAGATCGTCAGAATCCAAATCCGAACACTTTGATTTTTCCCGGAAATCCACTAGGTACGGAAATAATTGAGTATAAGGTAACAGGATAAAAAGGATTTAAATTAAAGGATTATAATAGAGGATCATAAAAAGGAATATAATGTATTGAGAAAGGTTAAGGGAACCTAAGTAATAAGATCCCGGGTATGATCCCTCAAACGATAAACGAAAACGAAAGTTAAGCGAACCGTATAACAGATCAGCGGTCATTAGGCAAACAATTAGAAGCTAATCAAAGAGATTAGAAGGGATGATGACATAGCAATGTGACATAAGCATGGCATAAGGGGAAGGAGATGTGGTTGATTTAAAACCACACAAAGTCAAGGCTAGAAAAGTAATTAACCAAAAACAAGACAAAAAGCAACCAACCAAGCCAAAACATTTCATTTTTCATCAAAAAACACAAAACCCCCATTTTCTTCGTCAAGCTCTCGGCCTCTTTTCTTAAAAAATGAAAGTCCAAGCTCCTCCACTTGCTATTTTACAAGGTAATTATCCTAGCTTCTCCTAGTTAAGTTACATACTTCCTATAAGTTTAAGCTTCTAATTCCAAGCCAATCTTTTTCTATAAATCAAGAAAGAAGATGGTGAATAGTACTTTCTTGAAATTAATTTTTGTGTTCTTGATTTCTTTGAAAGAACAAGCTTGTAGGAGGTTAGATTAAGGCTTCCATGGGCATTCCAAGGATCTTTCATGGATTAAAAGCTTCAAGGAAGGTATAACTCTTCATGATCTTAGCTTTAAGTTTTGTTGTTTAGATTTCCTAATGTTTAGATGAAGGGTTAGGGTAATGGGTGTGTAATCATGTTAAAGCTTGTTATGAGTATTTTAGTTGGTGAGAGGCATGATTATTGTGTGTTTAGAGATTGGTTGATTTTGTGATATTTTTGGAGTTGGAAATCTTGGTTAATTAGTCAATGAACTTAAGTAAAACTCTTAGTTCATAATTGAGAAATAAGTATGAATTGGTAACATTGATTTGATGGGGCTGTTGGAGTGTGTTTTGGATGGATGTTGGTTGTATGATTGATTTGGGGTTGAATTGTGGTTGGTTTTGAATGGTTTAAATTTGGGAAATCACGTAAACATAGCCGTCGTAACGTCCGATTTTCTTTAGACTGTTTTTGTGCATAACATTAGGACCCGAGAACCCCCTGCTAGATTATGACCATTTCCATGTCTAGATAGATCGTGTTACGAGCTTCGTTTTGATATGTGGTTCGTTCGATTCCGATGTACGGTTTAGGAGAAACGACCGTTTTAAGTAACGGCGTTTCGCGAACGAAACTTCTCCCCTCGCCTTACTTTGAAACATAGGTTAAAGACCAAAAAGGGTTAATTAATGTATGAAACAATTATGGTAAGAGTGTTAGGAAGTTGGTAAGACACTCGCGAAGGAATCGCCTTAAAACTCGTAAAGGTTAAATTATTAAAAATGGTGAAGCCGAGGGTACCCGAGTGACTTAAGAGAATCAATAAGCGCAAAACAAGCGTTAGAGTCTAAGTTAGTTAAAGTATAGATTTACAAGTGACTTTGGTTTAATTCCAACTTACTTGTTGTTTATAGGTTACCAGACTCGTCCCGAGCCATTCGTAACCCCCAGTCGCTCAGGCAAGTTTTCTTCCCGTTATACTGTTGTTGTGATGTATATGTGTATATGCATGATTTTGCGATAAATGCATATTTGTTATTAGCAAATTCTTGCGATATATTGTAGCATGTGATATGGTATATATGCATGCCTGTTTCATATTCTTGGATTATATATCTGTTGGTTAAAATGCTTACAGTTGCATAATACCTATGCTAGAGATAAGCGGTATTTGAATTTACCCTTAGTATAGGGGATCAAAAGGTGAACATATTTCTAAACCGGGAGTCGATGTTCCCGAGTATAATATATATATTTTTATATATATATGGTTATAGCTTTCAAAACTATTAATCGAATAAGGTTTATTCGATAACTTTAACTTTATTTTATTATTGAATATTATTTCAAATATTCATCCGAGGACTTATGACTCCTTTATATTATTATTGAATATTATTTCGAATATTCATCCGAGGACTTATGACTCCTTTATTTTATTATTGAATATTATTTCGAATATTCATTCGAGGGCTTATGACTCAGTTTATATTATTTAATGATTATTAATTGGATAGTCATTTGAGGATGTATTGACTCCTTTATTGTATTTAATGAATATTATTTATAATATTCATTCGAGGTATTATGACTCCGCTTATTATTTAATAATATTCTTTATTTTATTAAAGAATAATGTTTCGATAATCAAACTTATTTTCGATTATTCAAATAAAGATAGTACTTTCGTATAAGTATATCTTTGGTTATTTAATACTCATTTCAAGTATAAGTCTTACAACTTCTACTTCAATTATTTGTATAAAGATTATTCTTTATGGGAATATTATTTAAATAATAATATTCAGACATTTTCTAAAAATATTGGGACTGATTTACTTCATTAAATCAGCATTACTCCAAACACTCTTTAAAGTGTTTTCGAGTCTTCAAAATGATTTTTAAAAGTTAGAGCGGATCCCAAAACTCAGTTTTATATTTAAGATCTTTCTTTTTAAGGGGATTTATATACTCGCTCAAAACCTGAGGGATCCGGCTCTGTGGTGTATTTTATATTCGCAACAAGGTTGCAGTTTTGGTAAATGAATTGATTACTTACCCAACGTTCGGGAAGTAAGTCCATCTATTTGAGTCGGCATAAGCAACATGGGCTCAGTGGGCGTCCATGATAGTATAAGTGGCTCAGTGGGAGTACATCAAATGCATAAGTGGCTGAGTGGCAGTCCAGCATAAGGTCCTATTGCGACCAGGGTGATGACCAGTGGGGAATTCGTCCATCTACTAGTAGAAAAGGTTACTTATTGGTATCTTTTCCTGATCAGCAAGATATCAGGTTTATGCCAAAATTTGTTTTCTTTCCAAATTTATTGGATATTGCAATTCTGTTCATACTTTACATGACAGAGGTTTTCAGGAAACGTATGTATATATATAGGTGTATATATATATCGGGACTTAATGAAGTATATCATAACTTCATTTCCTTCAAAATATTTCAAAGATTGAATCTATTCAAGTCTTATCTTGTAGTCTCATCAGTGTGATGAACTTTTGAAACTAATTATAACTTGAACGATGGTAGTTCAAGTAGTATTTGGATAAGATATAAGTATATTGGAGTATCTTGTAACTTCATCTTTTAAACTTATATCTAGTAAATGATTATCTTATGCATGACAAAGATTTTCAGAAAAACGTTGAGACAAGGTTAGATATATGAGATCACCTTGCAACGATATTTTTATACAGTTATACAATGGAACTCTGTGTGTATTATGCATGTAAGAGGACTTCCTATATTTTGAAAAGTATATATGTATATATATACTAAATATTTTGCGACTTCATCGCATTAAGATATCAACTTGGTTCATTTCTTTTGACCAAGACTTTCATGAGTATTATGAGTAGGCTCATATATTGTTAATCATTATACATATTATTTTGGTGGGCTTGCTGCTCACCCTTGCTTTCTTCTTTCATCACACAACATCAGATAGATAAGATGAACAAGACCAAGCTCCCAATTCACAAGCGGATAGGAAACATTCCGCAGCTTTCTGGAAGCGTTGAGGCCGCTGTAGCTGAGGTAGAAATTACCAATAGGCTAAGTTTTCAACTAATAATGTACCAGACTTATGTTTATTATGAATTGTAATAATGGCAAAGAAATGTAAATTTTTCAGAAACCTTTTTAGGGTGTATTGACATATAATTGTGGAATAAAACGACTTGTGTTTTTTTTGAGTATTCATCTCTGAGACTATAACTTGTGGTGTGTGTGTGTATATTGTGGGGTCACAGTAAAGAGTAGTTGATTGTTTATTAAGATTGGGTGTTGTTAAGGGAAGTGGAACTCGTGACAACCCGGATCCCCGACCCCGGATTTGGGGGTGTTACAGAAGTGGTATCAGAGCTAAGCGTTATAAACCTCAGAGATGATGTGACGTTAAGATAATAAGTTCATTAAGATAATAAGAACTCTTGCCAAGTTCATAGTCGGGCTACCTAACGTAGTACTGACAGTTAAAACCCTTATGGGAACCCTTATAAATATCGTGATAGAGGCGTAGTTCGTTATCGTATATGGTAGCGGGACACCGAACCCTGAGGTTGAGGAGCAACAACGCGATGATGTTTTATTACTTATTGGAGATCAGATTATGGATCCGATAGAGCGTCCTAACACAGGACCGGATGATGTTCATATTAAGGATGTAGCGGTTGAGGATGTTATCCTAGAAGGGATTGTTGTTGAAAGGATCTCGTGGAGGATCCTAACAAGACTGAAGAGATGACCGCTGAGGAATCAATGACCATGGTTAGGGCGACTACCAGAGGTAGGATTGGCCGGTCACTGCCGGAGGTTCGTTCGAGTTTGTAAAGATAGTAGTCCCTTTAACGCGGCTTACTCGTAAGGCTGAGAAGTTTGAATGGACAGAGAAATGCGAGAAAAGCTTTCAAGAACTGAAGCAAAGATTGGTGATGGCCCCTATGTTGGCATTGCCGGATGGAAAAAGGAGATTTTGTGATTTGTATTGACGCTTCGCATAAGGAATTAGGGTGCTTCTTATACAGCACAACAAGGTAATCGCGTACGCATCAAGACAATTAAGGGAATATAAAATTCGATATCCCCACCCATGAGCTTGGGCTCGTGGCAATAGTTTTGTCCTAAAGATTGGAGGCACTACTTGTATGGAGAGAAGTGCGAGATTTACACAAGCCATAAGTGCTCTAGTGCATTTTCGCGCAGGAAGAGCTCAATATGCGCCATAGGAGGTGATTAGAGCTAATCAAGGATTACGATTATGAGATTCTTTATCATCCAGGGAAAGCCAAAATGGTGGCTAATGCCCTTAGTATAAAGGAGAGACTCAAGATGAAACTGTCTTTGGGAGAGTTGATAAGAGATTTTGAGAAAATGGAAATAGAAGTGATGGTAACCGGAGCCGGTACCGAAAAGATGTTTGAGATTGCAATACAGTCCGAATTATCGGAAAAGAACATATTGTGCCAAAAGAAAAAAATGATGAATGAAGGCAGAGAGCCAACAATTAGATAAAAGATTAACACCGAGAAAGATGATAAGGGAATAATGACGTATTCCTACATAATTTGGGTTCCAAATGTTCAAGAGCTTAAAGATGAAATCTTAGATGAAAGCTAGTTTGAGAAATAAGATTTAGAGCAAACCCTGAACGTGATAGTCAGGGAGGTCACCATCAAGATAGAAGGAACCCATAACATAATGGAGTGGAAAATGAGGATTTTAACGTATAAGATAACCCCAAGTATGGGAGAGGGATGAAACATTTCATACTAAGGAAACAGAAAGTCGAGTAAGGAAAGGAGACCCGAGATGGTACTCCTATACGGCAATTCATGGACCTGTCTAAAAAGAACTTAGACTATTATCCCCAACCACCACCTTGAGGAAACAATGCGGTAGGAAATTCTTCATGACCTCTAAGTCGCTAAGCTCTCAGAGTTCCAAGGAACAGGTTGACCCAGTCGAGGCAAGAGCCTGGCTAAAGGAAATACAGGAATCATTGAGATTCTAAATGATTGACGAATCACAAAAGACTGTTTTTGTCACTTACCCTCCTAAGAGAGAGACCACCCACTGGTGAAAGACCAAGAAAGGCACGGAGCCAGAGGTCATAATAATTTGATTAAAGTTCAGACAATTGTTTTCGGGAAAGTACTTCCCAAGGTTATGGAGGTAGTGTAAAAGCTTTAGAGCCAGCACAAAGGCAGAAAAGTATGATGAATTATGAATCTAAGTTGTAAAAGTTGTCAGGATTCGTTCTGAGGACACGAATCCAGAATGACGGGATGTATGAAATCAATGCTTATGTTGTGTTGGTTTATGAAATAATGATAAGAGAATGGAAAATAAAAAGAAACTGAAGTGGAAAGGAATATAAAGGCAATAGAGTTTGAGGAATGATAAGAGAGTCGGGTATGAGGAAACCCTAAAGACTCGTAGCAATAGAAATAGAAAAGTATATGATCATCAGGATGAGGATGATTTACCATGAGTTAAAGTTGATGGTTGAAGGCATAAGAGATATATATGTTATACCCCTTCAAGTTGGAAGGATTCGGGGAAACCTTGAGATAATTCGAAGGATAAATAATGAGACGCGGATAGACTGAGGAGACAAGAAAGTAAGAAATTAAGAAAATTGGATGAAGGAAGTGACCTTCAAGAAGGTGAAGTGTAAGACCGGTGGCATGATACCCAGAAAGGGAGACGCCATATATGAAAGATATCCCAACATTGAGGTGACTATTGAGATAAACAATAAAAGTAAATAAGGAATTATTAAGAAGCGGTTCACATTGAACACGACCAATATCTTCCAGAACATCCTTGTTGTCATTACCAAATTAGGAAAGGAAAGCGGGTAAATATTGTTATCTTTTGGAGGCCATATGGGTTGACCTCAGTTTGAATAAGGATGCTATTGTGAAATTGGTATAGACTATCGAGGTGGGAATGATTGAATAAGATAATCTATCAAGGATATATGACTTGATTTATCCATGAAAGGGTGCAAGTATTTTTTTTTAAAAAGGTGGAATTAAGGATATAACTTCGATAACTTAAAATGAATCCTAGGGGAATGCATAAAGGTTGGCATTTCACCCTTAATAGGGGTAGTATGAGTCTTGACAGTATGAATTGGAAAGGATTAAGGTAACAACAACCTTTAAGAATCAGTGGAGAAATTTTTTCAGAAGTATATAGACAATGGTTCTAGTATTAGTAAAGGGTATTTTGATATGCCCTGTATCTAGGGAATACGGGAGGAACGATTTAAGGATAACCTTAGAGGTTTTACAAGGAGAAAGGTAATATTCAAATTTCTCAAGAATATAAATGTTGATAAAGGAAATATGATGTAATTATAATGATGCCAAGTGGGGCACGTGTTAAACCACGAGAAAGTATGGATCGAACCAGTAATGGTCGAAATTGTTCAGGGCAATTAGGACTTAAGATAAAAGATGTTCTAAGTATGATTGAGAGTCAGTCGTGACAGTGATTAACCTCTAAAGACTGAGGCAATAACTTATGGAAAAAAATGGTGATATTTTTTTTTTACTCACCAGATTTTAAGGAAAACATCTTCACATAAGCAGTGATTGAAATGAGGTAGAAAATTTATTTGGAGGTGGTTAAAATGACATTGACTGTAAGGAAATTTTACTATCAGGAAAGGCCAAAGAGGTGGCCGACACTTTAAAGGTAAGAGGATAATTATAGGCGCTTGTGCCAAGGGAATACGGTGATGATGGTTAAAGCTATGCAGATTGTATTATGGTTTAGAAGGTTGACACTCCTTCTGATGACTGTGCAATACCCAACCGTAATAGTAGTTGGTAAAGGTTTAATTCGTGTAATCGCCATGAACGGGCTATCTATCTCAGAAGGTACTATCTTGAGAATAATCCAGGACCATATTTCAAAAACGACTAAACGAACCTTGAGTTAAGTCTTCTATTTAAGGCATACGATTAAGAATGGTATTCACCTGCTATCGTTGCTTTGACTGAAACTCTTCTGCAATTTTATCTGCTTCATGTCATGTATGTATGTCAGGATCAGGAGTGTTCTTCATGAATCATGAATGGTGATTATGTTAACTCCTTAGAAGGATTTGATATGACATGTATGGACTCCGTATGGTTAGATATTAAGATTTCATGGAACGTGAATGACGACAGTAGGTCAGTGGTGGACCATAGTAATGCAGCAATGATTCTGCGAGTAATGAGCTGATTACAACCGTGAGAGTTGTATTTGAATGGATGTTGAGATTGAGTACCACTAATCAGGTCGTGGTAGTGTATAAGTTATCATTGATAGACTAATTAAGTAGAGTATCTACCTATTGAATATTTATTCCCTCTTATGAAAAGAGAGTCGTATTATTATACAAGGAAGGTTGCGGTGCAAGCATAGAACTCTAGTAACGATGATGTCTAGAATGAGATCTCAGGTTCGATTTTCGAAATTGAGGGAGTTTCAAAGGTGATTGTGTATAAGCTCGAGGAAGAGCATGGGTCCATAGAATGATGGACGGGATAGCGAAAATATTTAGGCATTTGAATTACGATGCTATAATACTTGATGTTGATATAAATACATATATGTTTTGTTCTCCTATGACAAACCTCTATAGTTCAGAGGTAGATTCCAAGCCAGATATTTTATGGCAATAAAATTTTTACGAATATACAATTCTCTTCAGTTCGTTCTTTTCTCTTCTTTTCAGTTCATGTAAGCTGAGAAGAACAACCCTTCCAGAAGGGGAGGTATTGCCGAATGACTATCTATATGTGTGATAGAAGCCTAGTAGGATACCATCTATTGTTTAATTGCTTGTCAAGTACTAAAGGCTGGCCACCTTCTGTACTAACTATGCGATATAACAAGTGTTCATCATCATAGTGATCTCTCAATAAATTCCTTTACTTCTATATGATTGATCAAACTTTGGGAAATAGAAACAGCTGAAAAAGGAGTAGTAAAGTTATGGTGGTATTCGGAATGGAAACACATTTGTGATACTAAGGTTGACGTGGTTATTAAAAGGTTATAGAACGCTAACGAGCAAAAGTATAACCAGTATAATATTAGGAACGGAAGGTGATAGCGATTACGAACTGGAAAAGAATGGGTATTGAGAAGCAAAAGCTATAATGTTAGAAGCTATGACGAGAGTCTGTGCAATAGACTTGAAAGAATTTGGAATGATCACTTAATGCGGATTGAGTTATCTTACAACAATAGATCATATGTCAGTATTGAGATATCGCCTTAGGAGATCCTTGAGGGAAGACAATGTCGATCTCCCTTATGTTAGGATGAAGTTGTAGAGCGCAAGATGCTCGGACCCGCAGTAGTCCAAAGGACCAGGGATATAATAGATCTAATCAGAGGACGACTGGTAGTAGCCAGGAAGGACATAAGAAGTATGTCGATTTGACACGAAAAGACAAAGAATAGGAAGGAGGGAACCTTGTATTGTTAAAAGTATTCCCTTGAAAAGAATTAATGAGGTTCGGGAAGAAAGGAAAGCTAAGTCTACAAATTGTTGGACCCTTGGATATATTAAGACGTTTGGGAAGTTAGCATATGAGCTAGCCCTACCCCCGAACCTGTAGCAAGTTCATAACGTGTTCCACGTATCAATGTTAAGGAAGTGTAATTCGGATGCCAGACAAATAGGGGCATATGAGCGCATAGACATGCAACCAGATGTAACCTATATGGAGCAACCAAGAAGGGTTATAGAGTGAAAAGGAACAAGTGCTTAGGAGAAGGATTATCAAACTAGGCGGAGTTTGGTGGTAGGACCACAATGTGGGAAAATTTACTCGAGAGTTAGAAAGTGCAATGTTAAGAAAGTATCCCTATTCATTTCTATCTGATTCCGGGACGAAATCCTTTTAAGGAGGGGAGACTGTAATAACCCCAATTTTTGGAAATTTTTGAAACCCTTATGAATAGTGCTTTTGCTGAATGAGAAAACTTTTCATGCCACACTATGTAGGGGTTTTGATATGGATATTCTGAGATTTTATTAGTACTTTATATGGGGTATAAGTGTATGTAAAGATCGTCAGAATCCAAATCTGAACACTTTGATTTTTTCCGGAAATCCACTAGGTACGGAAATAATTGAGTATAAGGTAACAGGATAAAAATGATTTAAATTAAAGGATTATAATAGAGGATCATAAAAAGGAATATAATGTATTGAGAAAGGTTAAGGGAACCAAAGTAATAAGATCCTGGGTATGATCCCTCAAACGATAAGCGAAAACGAAAGTTAAGCGAACCGTATAACAGATCAGCGGTCATTAGGCAAATAATTAGAAGCTAATCAAAGAGATTAGAAGGGATGATGACATAGCAATGTGACATAAGCATGACATAAGGGGAAGGAGATGTGGTTGATTTAAAACCACACAAAGTCAAGGCTAGAAAAGTAATTAACCAAAAACAAGACAAAAAGCAACCAACCAAGCCAAAACATTTCATTTTTCATCAAAAAACACAAAACCCCCATTTTCTTCTTCAAGCTCTCGGCCTCTTTTCTTAAAAAATGAAAGTCCAAGCTCCTCCACTTGCTATTTTACAAGGTAATTATCCTAGCTTCTCCTAGTTAAGTTACATACTTCCTATAAGTTTAAGCTTCTAATTCCAAGCCAATCTTTTTCTATAAATCAAGAAAGAAGATGGTGAATAGTACTTTCTTGAAATTAATTTTTGTGTTCTTGATTTCTTTGAAAGAACAAGCTTGTAGGAGGTTAGATTAAGGCTTCCATGGGCATTCCAAGGATCTTTCATGGATTAAAAGCTTCAAGGAAGGTATAACTCTTCATGATCTTAGCTTTAAGTTTTGTTGTTTAGATTTCCTAATGTTTAGATGAAGGGTTAGGGTAATGGGTGTGTAATCATGTAAAAGCTTGTTATGAGTATTTTAGTTGGTGAGAGGCATGATTATTGTGTGTTTAGAGATTGGTTGATTTTGTGATATTTTTGGAGTTGGAAATCTTGGTTAATTAGTCAATGAACTTAAGTAAAACTCTTAGTTCATAATTGAGAAATAAGTATGAATTGGTAACATTGATTTGATGGGGCTGTTGGAGTGTGTTTTGGATGGATGTTGGTTGTATGATTGATTTGGGGTTGAATTGTGGTTGGTTTTGAATGGTTTAAATTTGGGAAATCACGTAAACATAGCCGTCGTAACGTCCGATTTTCTTTAGACTGTTTTTGTGCATAACATTAGGACCCAAGAACCCCCTGCTAGATTATGACCATTGCCATGTCTAGATAGCTCGTGTTACGAGCTTCGTTTTGATATGTGGTTCGTTCGATTCCGATGCACGGTTTAGGAGAAACGACCGTTCTAAGTAACGGCGTTTCGCGAACGAAACTTCTCCCCTCGCCTTACTTTGAAACATAGGTTAAAGACCAAAAAGGGTTAATTAATGTATGAAACAATTATGGTAAGAGTGTTAGGCAGTTGGTAAGACACTCGCGAAGGAATCGCCTTAAAACTCGTAAAGGTTAAATTATTAAAAATGGTGGAGCCGAGGGTACCCGAGTGACTTAAGAGAATCAATAAGCGCAAAACAAGCGTTAGAGTCTAAGTTAGTTAAAGTATAGATTTACAAGTGACTTTGGTTTAATTCCAACTTACTTGTTGTTTATAGGTTACCAGACTCGTCCCGAGCCATTCGTAACCCCCAGTCGCTCAGGCAAGTTTTCTACCCGTTATACTGTTGTTGTGATGTATATGTGTATATGCATGATTTTGCGATAAATGCATATTTATTATTAGCAAATTCTTGCGATATATTGTAGCATGTGATATGGTATATATGCATGCCTATTTCATATTCTTGGATTATATATCTGTTGGTTAAAATGCTTACAGTTGCATAATACCTATGCTAGAGATAAGCGGTATTTGAATTTACCCTTAGTATAGGGGATCAAAAGGTGAACATATTTCTAAACCGGGAGTCGATGTTCCCGAGTATAATATAAATATTTTTATATATATATGGTTATAGTTTTCAAAACTATTAATCGAATAAGGTTTATTCGATAACTTTAACTTTATTTTATTATTTTTCGAATATTCATCCGAGGACTTATGGCTCCTTTATATTATTATTGAATATTATTTCGAATATTCATCCGAGGACTTATGACTCCTTTATTTTATTATTGAATATTATTTCGAATATTCATTCGAGGGCTTATGACTCAGTTTATATTATTTAATGATTATTAATTGGATAGTCATTTCAGGATGTATTGACTCCTTTATTGTATTTAATGAATATTATTTATAATATTCATTCGAGGTATTATGACTCCGCTTATTATTTAATAATATTCTTTATTTTATTAAAGAATAATGTTTCGATAATCAAACTTATTTTCGATTATTCAAATAAAGATAGTACTTTCGTATAAGTATATCTTTGGTTATTTAATACTCATTTCAAGTATAAGTCTTACAACTTCTACTTCAATTATTTGTATAAAGATTATTCTTTATGGGAATATTATTTAAATAATAATATTCAGACATTTTCTAAAAATATTGGGACTGATTTACTTCATTAAATTAGCATTACTCCAAACACTCTTTAAAGTGTTTTCGAGTCTTCAAAATGATTTTTAAAAGTTAGAGCGGATCCCAAAACTCATTTTTATATTTAAGATCTTCCTTTTTAAGGGGATTTAAATACTCGCTCAAAACCTGAGGGATCCGGCTCTGTGGTGTATTTTATATTCGCAACAAGGTTGCAGTTTTGGTAAATGAATTGATTACTTACCCAACGTTCGGGAAGTAAGTCCATCTATTTGAGTCGGCATAAGCAACATGGGCTCAGTGGGCGTCCATGATAGTGTAAGTGGCTCAGTGGGAGTCCATCAAATGCATAAGTGGCTGAGTGGCAGTCCAGCATAAGGTCCTATTGCGACCAGGGTGATGACCAGTGGGGAATTCGTCCATCTACTAGTAGAAAAGGTTACTTATTGGTATCTTTGCCTGATCAGCAAGATACCAGGTTTATGCCAAAATTTGTTTTCTTTCCAAATTTATTGGATATTGCAATTTTGTTCATACTTTACATGATAGAGGTTTTCAGGAAACGTATGTATATATATAGGTGTATATATATATCGGGACTTAATGAAGTATATCATAACTTCATTTCCTTCAAAATATTTTAAAGATTGAATCTATTCAAGTCTTATCTTGTAGTCTCATCAGTGTGATGAACTTTTGAAACTAATTATAACTTGAACGGTGGTAGTTCAAGTAGTATTTGGACAAGATATAAGTATATTGGAGTATCTTGTAACTTCATCTTTTAAACTTATATCTAGTAAATGATTATCTTATGCATGACAAAGATTTTCAGAAAAACGTTGAGACAAGGTTAGATATATGAGATCACCTTGCAACAATATTTTTATACAGTTATACACTGGAACTCTGTGTGTATTATGCATGGAAGAGGACTTCCCATATTTTGAAAAGTATATATGTATATATATATATACTGAATATTTTGCGACTTCATCGCATTAAGATATCAACTTGGTTCATTTCTTTTGACCAAGACTTTCATGAGTATTATGAGTAGGCTCATATATTGTTAATCATTATACATATTATTTTGGTGGGCTTGCTGCTCACCCTTGCTTTCTTCTTTCATCACACAACATCAGATAGATAAGATGAACAAGACCAAGCTCCCAATTCGCAAGCGGATAGGAAACGTTCCGCAGCTTTCTGGAAGCGTTGAGGCCACTGTAGCTGAGGTAGAAATTACCAATAGGCTAAGTTTTCAACTAATAATGTACCAGACTTATGTATATTATGAATTGTAATAATGGCAAAGAAATGTAAATTTTTCAGAAACCTTTTTAGGGTGTATTGACATATAATTATGGAATAAAACGACTTATGTTTTTTTTGAGTATTCATCTCTGAGACTATAACTTGTGGTGTGTGTGTGTATATTGTGGGGTCACAGTAAAGAGTAGTTGATTGTTTATTAAGATTGGGTGTTGTTAAGGGAAGTGGAACTCGTGACAACCCGGATCCCCGACCCCGGATTTGGGGGTGTTACATAGAGCATCTGTGGAAGACAGCTGGAACTGACACAAAAGACTTTCTTACCTCAATTTCAATAACATCAATGAACTTTTGAGAAAAGATCTTGTGAGAGGATTTCCCAATACAGTATTCACTCCTGATGGCTTATGTGATTCATGCCAGAAAGCCAAACAAAGGAAAATATCTTTCAAGAGTAAAACTGAATCCTCTATTTTTGAACCATATCATCTACTTCATATTGATCTATTTGGTCTAGTCAATGTTATGTCAATTCCCAAGAAGAGGTATGCACTTTGTAATTGTTGATAAATATATAAGATACACATGGGTGTACTTTCTACATGCCAAGGATGAATATCCATCCATTCTTCTTGATCATATAAGAGAACTGGAAAAATGATCAACACACAAAGTGAAGATCATCAAAAATGATAATGAAACTGAATTCAAGAATAGTTCTATGGAAGAATTCTGCAAATTCAAGAGGATAAAAACAAGAATTTTATGCTCCTAGAACTCCACAACAAAATGGAGTTGTTGAAATAAAGAATAGAACTCTTATAGAAGCTGCAAGAACCATGCTAGAGGAAGTAAGATTGCCTATCTATTTTTGGGCTGAGGCTGTGCAAACTACTTGTTTCACAAAGAATGCAACTTTGATCAACAAGCATGGTAAAACACCATTTGAGATGGTGAAAGGAAAGAAGCAAAATTTAAAGTACTTTCACATTTTTTTTGCAAGTGTTTTGTTCTCAAAACTCATCCAGAACAGTTTACCAAATTTGATCTAAAAGCTGATAAAGGTATTTTTGTGGGATATCCATTATCTACAAAAGCCTTCAGAGTTTACAATCTGAGAGCAAGGACAGTCATGGTATCTATAAATGTATCTTTTGATGACAAGTAGATTACAGGTCTAGAAGATGCAGATGACCATGATGAGGTGAGATTTGAAAATGAAGTACCATATGTTGAATAGCCAAATCCTGATATACTGACAAATCCTAATACAATAAATCCTGATATCACTCAAAGCTAAGGTGATCCACATGACAGTGGAAATTTTGCAGATATCGAAGCACATGTTGAGGGGGAGCAACATGATTCAAATCCAGAGTCTTCTTCAAGTGATTCCACTCAAGGAACATCAGTAAATAATTCATCAGACTCTCATTCCTCAAATTTTAATGAGTCAAATACTGATAGCAATGGGAATACTAATTCAGGGGGAGCATCAGGACATGATAGTGATACAAGTCAAAGAAATAACAAATATTTCATCGATCAAGGGGGAGGTTGTTCTTCAAGGATTCAACTTCCATCTGCAAGAAAATGGTCTAAGTCACGCACACCTGACTTAATCATTGGAAATCCTGATAGTGGTGTAAGAACCAATAAAGCCACTCAAAATGAATGTCTCTACCATTCTTTTTTCTATCTCAAATTGAACTAAAGAAAGTGGAAGAAGCTCTTCAAGATGCTGAATGGATTATAGGAATGCAAAGGAGCTTAATAAATTTGAAAGGAACAAAGTCTGGATTTTTATGCCAAGACCAAAGAACATATCAGTTGTTGGTACAAAGTGGGTATTCAGAAATAAAACTGATAGTAAGGGCATTATTACAAGAAATAAAGCAAGACTGGTGTCAAAGGGCTATTCACAACAAGAAGGCATTGATTATGATGAGACTTTTGCTCCAGTTGCAAGGCTTGAGGCAATTAGAATTTTTCTAGCCTATGTTGCTCACATGGAGTTCAAAGTGTTCCAAATGGATGTAAATAGTGCATTTCTAAATGGTGAACTTGAAGAGGAAGTTTATATTGAACAACCTCCAAGGTTCATTGATCCAAAATATCCAGATCATGTCTACTTATTGGATAAAGCACTCTATGGAATAAAACAAGCTCCAAGGGCCTGGTATGAAACACTTGCTCTATTTTTGTTAGAAAGTAGTTTCATAAGAGGTACAATTGACAAAACTCTCTTTTATAAATACCATGATAAGGACTTGTTATTAGTACAAATATATGTCGATGATATCGTTTTTGGTTCTACTAATGGTAAACTCTGTGAGAGATATGCAAAGCTAATGCAGTCTAGATATCAAATGAGTATGATGGGAGAATTGAGTTATTTTCTGGGGTTGCAAGTAAAATAGACTGATGAAGGGATCTTCATAAATCAATCCAAATATACCAGGAATTTGCTCAAAAGATTTGGAATGCAAGACAGTTCAACTGCAACAACTACCATGGCCACTGCAACCAAGTTAGATTTAAATATCGGTTCATCAGTAGATATAACTAACTATAGAGATATGAATGGCTCACTCCTATATTTTACTGCTAGTAGACCTTATATCATGTATGCTACCTGTCTCTGTGCAAGGTTCCAAGCAGGGAACCTCATCTATTAGTTGTGAAAAGAATTTTTAAATATCTCAAAGGCACCATGAATCTTGGATTATGGTATCCTAAAGATTCAGATTTTAAGCTAGTTGGATATTCAGATGCTGATTTTGTAGGATGCAAAATAGACAGGAAAAGCACTTTTGGAAGCTGCCAATTTCTTGGTGGCAGATTGTTTCTTGGTTTAGCAAGAAATAAAAGTCAATTTCCACATCAACTACAGAAGCTGAATATATTGCTGCAGGAAGCTGTTATGCTCAAATTCTATGGATGAAGAATCAGTTACTGGATTATGGGTTAGAATATTCTGTTATTCATATATTGTGATAATCAAAATGCTATTGCAATGATAGGAAGTCCAGTACAACATTCGATGACTAAACACATCAGCATTGGATACCATTTCTTAAGGGAATATGTGGAAAAAGGTACAGTGGAATTGGTCTTTGTTCCAACAGATCAGCAATTAGCAGATATATTTACCAAGCCTCTCTGTGAAGCTACCTTCAAAAGATTGGTGAATTAATTGGGAATGATATCAGGACATTTCTCAAACTCTGATAATTAAGGAATAACTACTGATAATTAGAGTGTGTTATCTTATTATTATGTATCAGTACTTGTTAGATACTGATTATAGTATTAAATTATGATGCCATGAAAGCATGCAATTAACTTCTATTAATCCCAGCCAGTAGCTTTATGTTAAACTCTGATTATATGTATAAGCTCTAATATTGGTCAAACTTATTTTGACTGATAATTCCTAATAGTAGTTGTTAAATTCTAATATTGGTCAAACTTATGTTGACTGATAAATCCTGATAGTTGATGATTAAATTCTGATAATGGTCAAACTCTTATTGACTACTATATTCTGATAATAATTTTTGAATCTATTCAAATATTGTTTTAATTGGTATTTTAATTACATGTTTGAAGTTGTTTGCAAGTGGGTAAGTAATTATTATTTGCTTACTTACAAAAATAATGACGTGCATATTTGTAAAAATGATTGAGTATCTGTTTTATATTGGGAATAGGAGATTAAAAAAGAGATTTTACTTTTGTGTTCCTGGATACGCGTAAGATCATGCATGCGATAGTAAGTATTGCCCGGTTATCAAAGCGTATCTTCTGTTTCTCCTTCCTCTTCTATATATAAACATCATCTCACAAATCATCCACTCTACTCTAAACACAACTTCTCATCTTCTTCTTCTCAACCCCAAAAACATGAATCCCGGTCAGTTTTTCACTCGCTCTCGCGAAGGAGTTTACCACCTTGCTCACATCATGGTTGAGGGTCGTATATACTATGACCCATTTGAACTTCGAGTCCAAATCAACCAACAAATCTATCATCCTCATGACATTCCAATGTCAGTTTATGATAATCTCACTTTCAAGCAACAGACAGAGCTCCAATTTTTCCAACTAGAGACCACAATGGAGAAAGAACGCAGAGTAGAAGAGGCTAAGCAGTTTTTCAAGCTCTGGATTTGTAAGAGAATATAATTTCTCTTGCATCCTCCATCTCGCGAATTTATCATCGCAGAGTTATGAAGAAACAGGGGACTGTGAAAAAGCTGAAGACGGAATAGTTTCTAGAAATAAATTCTAGCTTTTAGAAGTTAGGACTATTTTATGATTCTGTTGTATACTCATCTTCTTTTATGAAGGAAAATATCTTTCTTGATGTCTCTTCAAAATATGATGCATAATTAATTGTTCCTTTATTTTTAAGTGTTCTATAAATTGTGATTGTTGATCTTCTGTTTTGCAATGCATGTTTAAATCTGAATATTTTAATAATGCATGTGAAATTGATTTCCACTTGAGTTATTATGACAAACAGAACAACAGATACAAAATATTAAGGAGCAACAGATGTCACAGAAGAAATTGATGAAAGGTTTAGTTTCAATCTCATGAAAATTATGATATTTGAGTGTTCTTGTCTATCAAAGTGTCTAACCATATTTATGTTTCAAAAGTCTGATACTATGGAACAGGACATATTATTTGAAACTTTCTTTTTCTCTCAGGGAAAGTTGTCAACACTCAATCAAAATATCACAAATCTTATATCTCAAATATCTTCTTAAAAATGAAACACTTGAATCCACTTCTCAAATATTGCTAAAATCAAGTGACATGGTTCATGAAACTGTGGCTCACCACCCAGAAACAACATTAAGTTGGTAAGAGGCTACATGCTGGGGTAGACCTTGATGACACAAAAAAATACAGGGTTTCATCAGTTTTTACTGAAGACCCCGTGATAAAATCAAATAACACATTCAAGTGTCATTTCTTTGTAAGAAGAACAAGGTTTGAGGCCATGGTACATGACGGTAACTTGGCCAAATCCTCTCCAATTCTTGGAGGTTCACGTAATTTGTGAACAACACACTATCATAACCACAGTTTTAACTGTGAGTTAAGCTAAATCTTCAGATTTACAAGGTATAAATACTGATTTCACTTTATCAACATTTACTTCAGATATTGATTTTGTCTTATCATTATTTATTATGCATGTTATAAATCCTGTTGGTATGATTATATCTAGACCTTATTTAAGGACTACCTCTAGTTGTATGACCATGGACCACCTTTCTTTAGCCACCTCTTATTTATGTAGTACAAAATTATCTGAGCCTTTTCTGTGAGTTATGTGAAAAGATTTAGAGAAAAACAGAATTAAAGAGAGGCAGGATCCTTCCTGGAAAAAGGAGAGGTAGATGAGAGTCAGGATTTAGTAATCCTTGTGAGGAAACTCTAATTATTGAAATTTATGAGCTGTGTTATGTGAGGAGTAGTGAGACTACTTTAAAAGAACATAAAGATTAAGTATTACTTGTTATAATTTGCAGGTACATAGAATACAAAAGAAACAGCTGATGATCAACAGACTGTTGACCCTCGGTTAAACTCTGATGTACCAAGTGCTGAAAATCTCCCTGTAGGTCTAAGTACTGATACTTTCCTTCAGTCCATTCACTCTACTATTCCATCACCTGCAATTCTCCCTATTATTTCTGAAGATGTAGCAGCACAACAGTCCATTCATAAAGAGCTATCCACTACAGGGTCACCACAGCACTCCATGGGTATTGAGATTCTGGAGGTCAATCCTGAAGCTCTAGTTCATCCGTCTATAATTCTTGAAGATGTGGAGCTAAATGCTGATATGGAAGTTTCTGAAGCAGCTGGATCACATACTGCTCCAATTTCTAATTCTATCTTAAACGCTGAAGCTAGAGATGAAGTTCAACAGATAGTTCAAGATCCAGTTGTAAATGAAGAGTCTAATGATGGTGAAGAAGCTGACACTACAAATGCTCTTATAGATCCTGAGGATGATCTATTCTGCCCTGAAGATATATGTTTGGCATTTATGACACTTTATTATGCTCTAATTAAGCTTTGAATTGATGCGTTTGTACTCAAGTTGTTAAGTATTTTAATGTATTTTCGAGTGTTTTTGCATTCCAGGCATTATCTAGGTAATCAGGTGAATTAGCATTGTTTTGGTGCTAATTTGGTGTCAAGATGGTGTTGGAATAAAAGCTCGTTGAAGCCAGCTCGAAGCTGCAAGAAAAATGAAGAAAATAAATTCTGGCAGAAGCCCAGCGTGCCCGCGCTGATCAAGCGTGCGGCCGCGCCAAAGTAAAGGAAGCCAGCGCGCCCGCGCTGATCAAGCGCACGACCGCGCCGTGTCGGGATGACAGATTCCTGTTTCTACTTGGTTTCTGAGAGAAAGAATTCTACACTGCATGGGGCTTCTATATAAACATCTTTAGGTCATTTTTAATAATATATCAATAAAAAATTAAGTGAGAGACACTTCAGAGCTAAGGAGAAGACGACAAGAGACCTATAACACGAATCAACAAAGGCGAAGACGATCTAGTTTATTCTTTTGAATCTTTGTTTTGAGTTGTAATTTTGGATGCTCGTTTCTTGTTTTGTTGAACCTATACTCTTGTGTTATACTCTGTTATTTATTCGTTATAAAGACTATGTTTGTTATATCATGTTTTCATCGGAACCCACGTTGATGATAAGTCTGATTATGGGCTAATCGTTATCATGGGGTTCTAGCGGATTTATTTATGGATTTCTTTAGTTAAATTATTTGATGCCTTAGTATGTGGTGATTGTATGATATCCTAGTATTGGTTGTGCGTATTTGTCTTATGAGCGTCGTAAACTTATAAGATAGTGTGTTAATTCTTAATGAAGCAACAATAAATTTAAGGATTTAGAACTTGCCATGTTAGCATAGGTTCATGTATTTGTTATGCATGATTCGTAGGTAATTTTAACCATCTTACTTGCCCTGTCTAATCAAGATAGATAACTTGTGCTTAAATCGTTATGTTGTCAAATTCTATAGACATATAGGGTGTCAATATAATTGGTGTCTATTCAGCTTCTATCTCTTTTGTGGATGTCTGGTAGTATGGTACTCGTGCAATGAAAGTTGGCGTTTATCAGTTTCGTGTTATCTGATTAGTGTCATCACCATTGCATGCTAAGGTTAAGAACAATAAGGCTATTGAATGAAGTATTTAATGAAGTTAGAATCCCATGTTTGTCATATATATTAATTCAGTCAATATTAATCTCGTAGTTATAATTATTAGTTTAATTCTTAGTATAAACAACCTCAATTTGTTATCATCTTAGCATTGAATAATAACCATACATTGTTGCTTAAGTGCGTGAATTAATTAGTTAATCAATACAGTCTATGTGGGAACGAACTAGAAAAGATTTTATACTACTTGCGAACTCATATACTTGCGTGTATTATTAGCGCGTGTTTAGCGACTAACAAGTTATTGGCGCCACTGCCAGGGACTACAGTGTTAATTTATAGTTTATGTGTTTTCCATCAGTGGTCGTTAAAGTTCATTGACTCGGACATTGTTACTTATTTGTTTTCTTGTCTTATTTCAGGTACTCTAGCGAGGGTGTATGCATACGCGTTCGCGTACTCGTAAGAGAACACTAGATAAAGTCGAGGAAGAAGTTGTGGTAGTTCGAAGGGAAGTTATTGAGGAAGAAAAGAAGGTAGAAGAAGAAGAAAAAGTTGAAGAACCAGTTGTAGTAGCGATGGGAGATCAAGCAGAAAATCTGAAGGCTTTGATGGACTATTCTCAGCCTAAGATTAATGACATTTAGTCAATCATCATTAGACCAGCCATCAGGGCTAACACTTTTGAGATCAAGTCAAACATGATTCAAATGATACAGAATTCAGTTCAGTTTGGGGGTTCTCCTACTGAAGACCCCAATATGCACATCAGAGATTTCATCGAGATCTGCGACACTTTCAAGTTCAATGATGTGACTGAAGATGCTATCAAGCTACGCCTCTTCCCATTCTCTCTGAGGGACAAGGCTAAGTGCTGGTTACACTCTCTGCCAGCAAGATCTATCACCACTTGGGAGGATCTTGCGCAAAAGTTTCTCACTAAATTCTTCCCCATGGCGAAGACAGCTGCAATCAGGAATGCTCTTACCCAGTTTGCTCAGCAAACAGGAGAATCTTTGTGTGAGGCTTGGGATCGATATAAGGAGATGCTAAGGAAGTGTCCACACTATTGCATTACTCATTGGATGATTATCAACTATTTCTATAATGGATTGGGTGCTACTTCTAGACCCATGCTTGATGTAGCATCAGGAGGAGCCTTGTGGGCTAAGAGCTATGATGAAGCTTATGAACTTATTGAACTGATGGCTGCTAATGAGTACCAGAATCCTTCCCAGAGACTGACTCAGGGAAAAGTTGCAGGTATTCTGGAGTTGGACGCAGCAACTGCTATCGTTGCCCAACTCAAAGCTTTGACGATAAATGTGGACACTTTGGCTAATTATGGAGTTAATCAAATCGCTAGTGTCTGCAAGCTTTGTGCTGGTGCCTATGAGACTGATCAGTGTGTAATTTCTAGTGAATCAGCTCAGTTTGTGAGCAACTTCCAGTGATCGCAGCAACCAGTACCAGCCACCTATCATCCCAATAATCGCAATCATCCTAATTTCAGCTGGAGCAACACTCAGAATGCGGTTCAACATCCTTATCAGCAATATCCAGCTAAGCAGTATAACCCCCTGGTTTTCAGCAACTACAGAATGCACCTAGATAGCAACTCCAGCTGCAACAAGCCAATGAAATATCTGAATTAGAGGAGTTGAAGCTTATGTGTAAAAGTCAAGCGGTTTCTAGCAAGATCTTGGAAAATCAGATTGGGCAAATTGCCAATGCCTTGCTAAATCGTCAGCCTGGTACACTACCTAGTGACACTGAATTGCCGGGAAAGATGGAAGCTAAGGAGCAGGTAAAGGCAATCACTTTAAGGCCTGGAAAGGTTGCGAATCCCAAACAAACTCAAGTGTTGACTACTGTTGAGAAAGAACTAAGAGCAACATGATGAAGAAGTGGAACCAAGAAAGACTACTGTTGAGCACACTCCGCCTGATGGTAATACAGGGGAGACACAGATCTATCCTCCACCGCCTTTTCCTAAGCGGCTACAGAAGAAAAAGCTGGACAAATAATTTGAGAAGTTTCTGGAGGTGTTCAAGAAACTTCATATCAACATACCTTTCGCTGAGGCTCTTGAGCAGATGCCTAGTTACGCAAAGTTTATGAAAGGTATTCTCTCTCGGAAAGTGAAGCTAGATGATTTAGAGATAGTCACTCTTACGGAGGAATGCAGTGCTGTGCTGCAACAGAAGTTGCCTCCGAAGCTTAAAGATCCAGGAAGCTTCACAATTCCGTGTACTATTGGAAAAGTATATTTTGACATATGCTTATGTTACTTGGGAGCTAGCATCAATCTGATGCCTTTATCAATCTTCAAGCAGTTAGACTTGCCTGATCCAAAACCGACTTATATGACCTTACAGTTGGCCAACCGTTCTATTACATATCCGCGAGGTATTGTGGAGGATATCTTGGTCAAGGTTGATAAACTCATCTTCCCTGCTGATTTCGTAATTCTTGATTTTGAGGAGGATAAGAAGATTCCCATTATATTCGGACGACCTTTCTTAGCGACTGGCCGAACCTTGATAGATGTATAGAATGGTGAGCTCACAATGCGAGTTCTGGACCAGGATGTTACTTTTAATATGTTAAATGCTATGAAATTTCCTATGAATAATGAGGAGTGCTTAAAAGTGGAGTTGGTTGATTCGGTGGTCACATCATAAATTGATCAATTGCTAAGGTCCGATGCCTTAGAGAAAGCCTTATTGGGAAATTCAGATAGTGAAGATTACGAAGGTGAAGAACAATTGCAGTATTTGAATGCTTTTCCCTGGAAGAGGAAGATAGCTATGCCTTTTGAATCTCTTAGAATGGAGGAATTGAACAAGGCTCCTAAAAGCCTCAAGCCATCTATTGAGGAAGCTCCTACTCTTGAGCTTAAGCCTTTACCTGAACATTTGAGGTATGTGTTTTTAGGTGATGCATCTACTCTGCCAGTTATTATTGCATCTGACCTTTCAGGTAGTGATGAGGAAAAGCTTCTGAGGATTCTGAGAGAGTTCAAATTGGTAATTGGATGGACTATAGCAGATATTAAGGGAATCAGCCCTTCTTACTGCATGCATAAAATTCTGCTAGAGGAAGGTAGAAAGCCTACGGTCGAGCAGCAAAGAAGACTTAATCCAATCATGAAGGAAGTAGTGAAGAAATAAATTCTTAAGTGGCTAGATGCAGAGATCATTTACCCTATATATGATAGTTCATGGGTAAGCCCGGTTCAATATGTGCCAAAGAAAAGTGGTATTACTGTGGTAGCAAATGAGAAGAATGAGCTTATTCCTACTAGAACAGTCACGGGGTGGAGAGTTTGCATGGATTATAGGAAGCTAAACAAAGCCACTAGAAAGGATCACTACCCTTTGCCCTTCATTGATCAGATGTTTGATAGGTGTTAGGGAGAAAACACACTCTAATATTCACGCAAGTATACGCGTTCGCAAGTAATATAGAATACTTTCTAATTCGTTCCCACAGAGACTCATACTAATTTATTGTCTAATTAGACTCACTCACCAATGTATGATTACTTTTCAATGTTAAGACACTAACATTTAGAATTGTTGACTGAATATTAACTACAATTTACTACTTAATTAATCACTTAATTAACACTTCAAATTATCAATAATAAAACACTCATGAGATCACAACTTCATTACTACTTCCTTCAATAGTCATTGTTATTTCCTATAGCATGTAACAGTGATGATATTAATCGAATAACACGAAACTGATAAAAGCCAACTTTCATTGTACTAATACCATTCTACCAAACATCCGCAATTAAGATAGAAGTTGAATAGTCATCAATTATGTTGAGTTCCTATATGTCTACAGAAATTGACAACACAACGATTTAAGCACAAGTTATTCCTTTTGATTACATAGGGCAAATAAAACTGTTAGAGTTACCCACTAATCATGCACAACGTACATGAACCTATGCTAGCATGGCAAGTTCTAAATCTCAAGATCCACCGTCACTTCACAAGAGATTAACACCCTATCTTATATGTTCGCGACGCACATAAGATGAATATGCACAACCAATACTAGATATCATACAATCATCACACACTAAAGTATTAAACAATTAATTAAAGAATTCCATAGTAAATCCGTTGCAACCCCATGATCACGATTAGCCCATAATAGCACTTATCGTCATCATGGGTTCATATGAAATCATGATAAACAAACACAAGAAAATAATAACTAAACTAATTAGATTAAATCAGAGTACGTCACAAGAGTAAATAGGTTCAAAGTAAGAAAAACTAGCATCCAACGTTACAACGAAACAAGAATCACAAGAAAATATACTTCCTCTTCGTTGCTGTGTACTAAAACGGTCTTCTTCCTTATCTCCTTTGCTCCTTGCGTAATACCACGATCCTCTCTCTTGAAAACGTCTCCAAATCTACTTATATAATAGTCCCATAAAACTCAGATTACATAGAAGTGGAAGCCAAACAGAAATAGAAGTCCTAAAATAAATTATCTTTTTTCCCGACCCTGCGCGGCCGCTCAGCATAGCTGAGCGGGCGCTCAGCTTCCTGCGCGGCCGCTCAGCATTGCTGAGCGGGCACTCAGGACCCTTCTGGAAAATTCCTGAGTTTGCTCCGTTTCCTCGCCGTAATCTGCCCATTTCTTCCCTCTCTCAATGATGAACACATGCCAAGGCTTATTCTTGATGATTACTCCTCCGAATTGCAACTAATATCCTGAAATGCATAAACACTAGAAAAACGCATCAAATACACAAAATACTTGATTTCAATGCACCAATTTAAGCCATTTTAAGATGTTCTAAGTGGTATAAAATGCCACTTATCACACCCCCAAACTTAAATCGATGCTTGTCCTCAAGCGTCACAGACTCAAAAACAAATAAAAACATGCATGAATGTAATCTATATAAAAATGCAGCGATCCCCCTTACTACGAACGAACCAACCAAATTGCAACATATCAACAAATGCAGTTACACGACTAAAGATCAATAAACTCATGCAAACGAACATACAGCCAGAAACGTGGTGTGTGCAGATGCTTAACAGATATGCTTCGGAACTAGACCAATTATTATGACTCGACTATCCTCAAGGCAATCACATGATTATACAAAGAATAAAAATTCTAGGCACAAAGTGACATACAACACTACAAGAATTCTGGAGCTTATTACGGAATCATGCTTTTTATTCACAACACAAATGCTTATTTAACCGTGCAATGAGTGAGGTCCACAAAAGACTTATACAATGGTATCCATGTAACGAGCGTTAGGTTAGCGGATCCCAGACTCTAAAAGCCTTAGGTCACTAGGCACAAAGTCCCCTAAGAACTTAATAACTCGAATACCAAAGAGCTCACTCCTGATCAATTATGCATAAACACCACAAAAATTATTATATATTTTATTATTATTATTATTTTTTTTTTATAAAATTTCTGAACAAGTGCGTTTCGCTCCATCTTGCTCAACCTTAGACTACTCGCACAACATGCGAGCCGGCTACTAGCCAATTGACACCTAGCCACAACTAGCAACAAATTCCATTTTTTACTCCAATTTTTTCTATTTCATGCCTTTATCACTAGGAACCTATTATCGAATTCTAAGCATAATAAATAGATTAACCTCGAAAACAATCAAATCACAACAACAATCTAGCCCTTACGCATTCTCTAAGACTTAGTGGAATTACAAGTGCTTCTAGCATGCATATCAACCTACACTACTTAATATCACTTTAATGTTATCACTACACTCGCATCAATATCACAATTCAGTCGGTAAATCATCGCAAAAGGGATCATGGTAAATGCATGAGCTACATGACATGATAAACAAATAAAGCTATAAAAAAACTATATGGCATAAATTATGCAACTATATAAACTAAACTATCATGAATATGCAGCTATATGACACACACACAGTATTCCTTAACTACCACCCCCAAACTTAAAATCTTCACTATCCTCAGTGAAAGTAGTAGAAAGGAACACAGGGTATACCTACTCGGAGTCATCATCATCATCACCCTCAGTGGGTGGAGTATCAGGCGGCGGGTATGCAGAGTCCTCACCAAAAACTGGTCACTGGATATCAGCTCCAAGGCCCCGAAAAGCAGTCCCTAACGCAAGGGTGAGCTCCTGAGCAAACCTGCTCTGCGTCTCGTACATGGCATCCATCCGCCGTGAAAGCCTCCTATACTGGGTATCAGCCATCCCAGCACTCTCCTGAGCTCTCGAAGAACCAGCCTCATCATGCCTAGGCCTAGCCATAGTAGCACCTCGTGCTGAACGCCCTCCTAGAAGACGATAACCCAGCCCATGCTCCTCGGGCTCACCACCGGTCCACTCCTGCATCCCATTAAGAGTCCCAGAATCAATCGGAGCTGCCGGCAACTGCAACTGCTCATGAGCCGGCCAGTTCACTCCTACTGCTCGGCACAGCTTCGTAACCGTGGATGCATAAGGGATGTTCATATGCTTCGCTCCCTTCAAAAACTTCAGAATTCCTTGGTAGATAAACTCCCCAAGGTCCACATAGTACTCCTCATTAAGAATTCCCCACAACAACTGTGCTCTCTCAACTGTGACCTCGTGTGCATGCGAAGAAGGCAAAATATTAGCACAAATAAATGCATTCCATGCACGGGCATACCTGTTCATAGTGATCGCCGGGAAGTGACGATACTCATTAGTGCCGGTCTTGAAGGTCCAAACTGTGCCCGGCCTACAGAGAGTCGCACAAATCAAATCCAAGTCAAAATCCTCAGCAGTCTTCTCATTCCAGTTCTCCTCCTCGGGCTTCCTCTCTCGCTGTCCAATCACACGGCGAATCGCCGCAGGGTGATAATCAACCGTCAGCCCTCGGACCACAGAAAACCCATTCTTTTCGGCCTTCGCGTTCGCATAGAACTCGCGAACCACGCTCATCGGCACTGCTTCGGGCGACTCACAAAAAGCTATCCACCCCTTCTCTGCAATCATGGGTAGCAACTCACCATCCCTCCCCGATGGTAAAAACCCTCTCTCCTTCAGAATCGGCTTCCCCAAAAGCCTAGTGTACTCCTCCTCCGCAGCTCTGGCAGTCAACCGAGGCCTTGCAGCAGTAGTTCTTGATGAATCAGCAGTAGGGACTGTGCTGCTGCTATCGATAGTTTGTGCTCTCTTGGGTGCCATTGATTCTCCAATAAAAGTGTTTAAGAACTGAGTTTTGGTGTTTGGGAGAGAGTTTAAGTGTAGGAAGTTTGTGGGAGATATGTAGGATATGTGTATGTATATATAGGGTGTGGAATAGGTTAAATTAGATTAGGGTTGGGGATTAAGGGTTAAAATGATGGGGTAGTGGGAACAAATCGTGGGTTTATGGGCTAAAATTGGTTTTTTTTTCTGATTTTTTTTCTTTTTATGAACTTAAAAATTTTTCTGGCAGTCGATCCCTGAGCGGTCGCTCAGCAAAGCTGAGCGGGCGCTCAGGGGGTCACTGGAAAAAATAATTTTCAGCCCCGTTTTTCTGATTTTTTTTGGATAGGTTATTAACTTCTAAGGGTTCCTGTAACAACAAATCATGGGTTGCCTCCCACACAGCGCTTCTTTTTCGTCATTAGCTTGACGTTGCGTACCTTTCTCAAGTAGTCAACAAAATGGCACTAACCACTTCTCGGTTTGCCATGTCCCCATAGTAGTGCTTCAAACGCTGACCGTTAACCTTGAATGCTTGGTCCGTATCATTCTCAAAAATTTCCACCGCTCCATGTGGAAACACAGTTTTGACAATAAAAGGTCCAGACCACCTCGATTTCAACTTCCCAGGAAAAAGTCGGAGACGAGAGTTGAATAAGAGAACTTGTTGCCCTGGCACGAATAACTTAGGATGTAGCTTCCTATCGTGCCACCTCTTCACCTTTTCCTTATATATTTTGTTATTCTCGTACGCTTGAAGTCGAAATTCATCAAGTTCATTAAGCTGAAGCATTCTTTTCTTACCAGCTGTATCTAAATCCAGGTTCAACTTTTTCAATGCCCAGTAGGCCTTATGCTCAAGCTCCGCAGGTAGATGACATCCCTTACCGTACACCAACTGAAACGGGGACATACCAAGTGGAGTTTTGTATGCTGTTCTGTAAGCCCAAACAGCTTCATCGAGCTTTAAAGACCAATCCTTCCTTGACGGACAAACAACCTTCTCTAGAATGCGCTTGATCTCTCTGTTAGACACTTCCGCTTGACCATTTGTTTGTGGATGATAGGCAGTAGCCACTCGATGATTCACATTATAACGCTGCATCATAGAAGTGAACTTACGGTTGCAGAAATGCGACCCTTCATCACTTATGATTACCCGAGGTGTTCCAAACCTTGTGAAAATCTGCTTATGAAGAAAATTTAGCACTGCCTTTGCATCATTTGTCGGTAGAGCTTTGACTTCTACCCATTTTGAGACATAATCGACTGCCAGCAAGATCTACTGATTATTGCAAGACGAGACAAAAGGCCCCATGAAATCGATTCCCCAAACATCAAAGACCTCGACTTCAAGCATCACATTTAACGGCATCTCATCCTTTCTCGTCAAATTTTCCACTCTTTGGCAACGATCACACCTTAAAACAAACTGATGAGCATCCTTAAATAAAGTAGGCCAGAAAAAACCTGCTTGCAGAATATGAGCTGCCGTCTTCTCACCACCATAGTGTCCACCATAAACCGTGGAGTGGCAGTCTCGTAATATCCCCTCCGTCTCACAGAACGGGATACATCTCCTGATGATCTGGTCAGCTCCCTGTCTAAACAAATATGGTTCATCCCACATATACCACTTCACCTCATGCAGAAACTTCTTCTTTTGAGCTGAGGTCAATTTAGGAGGCATTATATTGCTGACGAGATAGTTTACAATATCTGCAAACCATGGTTCTTCCTCCTGAACTGCAAACAACTGCTCATCCGGAAAAGATTCATTGATTAATGTCCTATCTTGTGAAGTAGAATCTGGATTCTCCAACCTAGAGAGATGGTCAGCTACTTGATTCTCAGAACCTTTTCTATCCTTGATCTCTAACTCAAATTCCTGAAGTAAAAGCACCCAACGAATGAGTCTCGGCTTCGAGTCCTTCTTGGAAACCAGATAGAGAATGGCCGTGTGATCAGTGAATACTGTTACTTTAGTACCAAGTAGATAAGATCAAAATTTCTCAAAACCAAAGACTATAGGCAAGAGCTCCTTCTCAGTAGTGGTGTAGTTTATTTGGGCCCCATTTAAGGTCTTACTCGCATAGTAGACCACATGGAAGAGATTTTTCTTGCGCTGTCCCAGAACTGCACCTACCGCATAATCACTCGCATCACACATCATCTCAAACGGTTCTTTCCAATCTGGTGCTGTAATAACTGGTGCAGTCATCAAACTCTTCTTGAGAGTCTCGAATGCCGCCAAACATTCATCATCAAATTTGAAAGGCACATCTTTCTCAAGCAAATTGCACAACGACTTAGATATCTTTGAAAAGTCCTTGATGAATCGCCGATAAAAACCCGCATGACCAAGAAAACTACGGATTCCTTTCACAGAATTAGGTGGTGGAAGATTTTCAATGACTCCCACCTTGGCCTTGTCCACCTCCAGACCTTTGTTAGAGACCTTATGCCCAAGAATAATGCCTTCACGCACCATAAAATGTTCTCCCAATTGAGCACCAAATTAGTTTCCACGCACCTTTTGAGTACGGCACGAAGATTATTCAAACATTCATCATATGAATGTCCAAAGACGGAGAAGTCGTCCATGAACACTTCGACATTATTTCCAATCATGTCAGAGAATATAGCCATCATACATCTCTAAAAAGTGGCTGGTGCGCCACATAACCCAAACGAAACTCTGCGAAAAGCAAACGTGCCAAATGGACAAGTGAAGGTAGTCTTTTCCTGATCCTCTGGTGCAATACAAATCTGATTATACCCTGAATAGCCATCCAGAAGACAAAAATACTCATGACCAGCTAACCTGTCAAACATCTGATCAATAAATGGAAGAGGGAAGTGATCCTTCCTTGTGGCTTTGTTCAATTTTCGATAATCCATGCATACTCTCCATCCTGTAACTGTTCGAGTGGGGATGAGCTCATTCTTTTCATTTGCTACCACAGTGATACCTCCTTTCTTAGGTACACATTGTACGGGGCTCACCCAAGAACTGTCAGAAATAGGATAAATGATGCCTGCATCCAGCCATTTTAGAATTTCTTTCTTCACCACCTCCTTCATGATAGGATTCAGTCTGCGCTGCTGTTCAACAGTCGGCTTACTACCTTCCTCTAGCAGAATTTTATGCATACAATATGAATGACTTATCCCCTTGATGTCTGCTATGGTCCATCCAATAGCCGATTTGAATTCTCTCAAAATCCTTAAGAGCTTGTCTTCCTCACTACCTGAAAGGTTAGATGAAATAATTACAGGTAAAGTAGATGCATCACCTAAAAAAGCATACCTCAAGTGTTCAGGTAATGGCTTGAGCTCCAAGGTAGGTGCTTCCTCTATTGATGGTTTGAGCTTTCCTTCAGCATTCTTGAGGTCAGAAGTACCAAGAGATTCAAACGGCATATCCAGCTTTCGCTTCCAAGGAGAAGCGTTCAGATATTGTAATTGCTCGTTGCCATCTTCATCATCGTTGTCAAAATCCCCCACTAAGGCCTTTTCCAATGCATCAGACATTAGCATGCGATCGAGTTCCGAAGTAACCGCAGAATCAATCACATCCATTTTTAAGCATTCCTCATCTTCTGTAGGGAATTTCATTTCCTTGAATATATTGAAGGTCACATCCTGATCTTGTACCTGCATAGTAAGTTCACCTTTTTGCACATCTATCAAGGTACGACCAGTAGCCAAGAAAGGTCTTCCCAAGATTATGGGAATCTTCTTATCTTCCTCAAAATCCAGAATAACAAAATCTGCAGGAAAGAAGAGCTTATCCACCTTGACTAGCACATCCTCCACTATGCCATTGGGTAAGTAATGAAACGATCAGCCAATTGTAGAGACATGTATGTGGGTTTTGGATCAGGCAAATCCAACTTTGTAAAGATCGACAACGGCATCAAATTAATGCTTGCTCCCAAATCACAAAGGCACTTGTCAAAAGTCAACTTGCCAATGGTGCAAGGAATGGTGAAGCTACCTGGATCTTTTAGCTTTGGCGGTAACTTTTGCTGCGCTGCATTCTTCCGTGAGAGCAACGGTCTCAAGGTCATCCAGTTTCACCTTTCTTGAAAGAATACTCTTCATAAACTTCGCAAAACTAGGCATTTGCTCCAGAGCCTCAGCGAAAGGTATATTGATGTGAAGTTTCTTGAACACCTCCAGAAACTTACCGAACTGTCTATCCAGGTTTTGTTGCTGCAATCTCTTAGGAAAAGGTGGTGGAGGATAGAGCTATTTCTCCCCTGTATTACCCTCAGGCAGAGTGTGTTCAACAGTAGTCTTCCTTGGTTCCGCCGCTTTCTCCTTTTGCTTAGCTTCTTCATCTCTAATTTCAGCTTCTCCTTCTTTTGCCTTTTCAGCATCAGCAACTTTTCCAGACCTTAAGGTAATAGCCTTGACTTGCTCTTTAGCTTCCTTCCTGCCTGGTACTTCCGTGTCACTGGGAAGAGTGTCAGGTTGACGATTGAGCACTGCATTGGCTAATTGACCGGTTTGATTTTCCAAGGTCTTGATAGAAACCGCCTGACTCTTGCATAACAGCTTAAGTTCCTCAAAATTAGCACTAATAGGTGCAGCTGCACTTCCCTGTTGAGGATATGATTGCCTTTGAGCATACTGATGTGGTTGCTGAAATCCAGGTGGGTTAAACTGTTTACTCACTCCTTGCTGATATGGTGGCTGAATAGCATTCTGATTATTCCCCCAGCTGAAATTTGGATGATTTCTGTTATTAGGATGATAGGTCGCTGGCACAGGCTGCTGTTGTCAGTGATAATTATTCACATACTGAATAGATTCGTTGACAAGAGAACACTAATCCGTAGCATGAGAACCTGCACAAAGCTCACAAACCATAGCTATTTGATTAACTCCATATGTAGCCAGAGAATCAACCTTCATTGACAGCGCTTGAAGCTGTGCTGCAATAGCGGTGGCTGCATCAACTTCCGGAATACCTGCTACCTTACCAGGCATCATCCTCTGAGTTGGGTTTTGATGCTCATTTGCAGCCATAGTCTCGATAAAATTATAAGCCTCAGTATAGCTTTTAGCCCATAAAGCGTCTCCAGCTGCTGCATCGAGCATGGGCCGAGATTGGGCCCCCAAACCATTATAGAAACCCGTGATCACCATCCAATCAGGCATTCCATAATGTGGACACTTTCTCAATATTTCCTTGTAGCGTTCCCAAGCTTCGCACATAGATTCTGTAGGTTGCTGCGCAAACTGAGTAAGAGCACTCCTCATAGTAGCAGTCTTTGCCATTGGATAAAACTTCACCAGAAACTTTTGCGCAAGATCTTGCCACGTAGTGATGGACCCAGCTGGTTTAGAATGTAACCAGTCCTTAGCTTTGTCCCTTAGTGAGAATGGGAAAAGCCTCAGCTTGATAGCCTCATCAGTCACGCCATTATACTTAAAAGTGCTGCAGATCTCGACAAAATTCCTTATGTGCATGTTGGGGTCTTCAGTCGCCGCTCCTCCAAAAGAAACAGAATTATGCACCATCTGAATAGTGCCCGGCTTGATTTCAAAGGTGTTAGCTTGAATGGCCGGATGAAGAATGCTTGATTGAATGTCATCAATTTTTGGCCGAGAAAAGTCCATGAGAGCTGGATCAGCTTGAACAATACGATCACCCATGTTTACTGGTTCTTTCCGCTCAGTTCCTGAATCCGAATCTTTAAAATCTAACTTCTCCGGAATATCAAGAACTTCGTCTATCTCCTCAGCTGTATCTACAGTCCTCTTGCGAGTACGAGAACGAGTTTGCATAAACGCTCGCTAAAGTACCTGAAACACAACCGGAAACAATAAGTAACTACTACGTCCTAATCACTGAGTCCTAATGACCAATGATGGTAAGTACATAAACTAAACAAATACGCCGAGTCCCCGGCAGCGGCGCCAAAAACTTGTTAGGGCGAAAACACACTATAATATTCACGCAAGTATACGCGTTCGCAAGTAATATAGAATACTTTCTAATTCGTCCCCACAGAGACTCAGACTAATTTATTATCTAATTAGACTCACTCACCAATGTATGATTACTTCTCAATGTTAAGACACTAACACTTAGAATTGTTGACTGAATATTAACTACAATTAACTACTTAATTAATCACTTAATTAACACTTCAAATTATCAATAATAAAACACTCATGAGATCACAACTTCATTACTACTTCCTTCAATAGTCATTGTTATTTCCTTTAGCATGTAACAGTGATGATATTAATCGAATAACACGAAACTGATAAAAGCCAACTTTCATTGTACTAATACCATTCTACCAAACATCCACAATTAAGATAGAAGTTGAATAGTCATCAATTATGTTGAGTTCCTATATGTCTACAAAAATTGACAACACAACGATTTAAGCACAAGTTATTCCTTTTGATTACATAGGGAAAATAAAACTGTTAGAGTTACCCACTAATCATGCACAACGTACATGAACCTATGCTAGCATGGCAAGTTCTAAATCTCAAGATCCAACGTCGCTTCACAAGAGATTAACACCCTATCTTATATGTTCGCGACGCACATAAGACGAATATGCACAACCAATACTAGATATCATACAATCATCACACACTAAAGTATTAAACAATTAACTAAAGAATTCCATAGTAAATCCGTTGCAACCCCATGATCATGATTAGCCCATAATATCACTTATCGTCATCATGGGTTCATATGAAATCATGATAAACAAACACAAGAAAATAATAACTAAACTAATTAGATTAAATCAGAGTACGTCACAAGAGTAAATAGGTTCAAAGTAAGAAAAACTAGCATCCAACGTTACAACGAAACAAGAATCACAAGAAAATATGCTTCCTCTTCGTTGCTGTGTACTAAAACGGTCTTCTTCCTTATCTCCTTTGCTCCTTGCGTAATACCACGATCCTCTCTCTTGAAAACGTCTCCAAATCTACTTATATAATAGTCCCATAAAACTCAGATTACATAGAAGTTGAAGCCAAACAGAAATAGAAGTCCTAAAATAAATTATCTTTTTTCCCGACCCTGCGCGGCCGCTCAGTATAGCTGAGCGGGCGCTCAGCTTCCTGCGCGGCCGCTCAGCATTGCTGAGCGGGCGCTCAGGACCCTTCTGGAAAATTCCTGAGTTTGCTCCGTTTCTTCGCCGTAATCTGCCCATTTCTTCCCTCTCTCAATGATGAACACATGCCAAGGCTTATTCTTGATGATTGCTCCTCCGAATTGCAACTAATACCCTGAAATGCATAAACACTAGAAAAATGCATCAAATACACAAAATACTTGATTTCAATGCACCAATTTAAGCCATTTTAAGATGTTCTAAGTGGTATAAAATGCCACTTATCAACAGGTTGTCCGGTCATGAGTACTATTATCTTCTGGATGGCTATTTGGGTTACAATCAGATTTGTATCGCTCTAGAAGATCAGGATAAAACTACCTTCATTTGTCCATTTGGTACTTTCGCCTTCAGACGAGTTTTTTTTGGTATGTGTGGTGCACCAGCCACATTTCAGAGATGTATGATGGACATCTTTTCTAACATGATTGGACAGAATGTGGAGGTGTTCGTGGACGACTTCTCAGTCTTTGGCGATTCTTTTGATGAATGTTTGCAAAATCTTGGACATGTTCTCAAGAGGTGTGTTGAGACCAATCTGGTTCTTAATTGGGAGAAATGTCACTTTATGGTGCATCAGGGCATTATTCTCAGGCATAAAGTTTCTAGTAAGGGTCTTGAGGTGGATAAGGCCAAGGTGGGGGTCATTGAGAATCTTCCTCCTCCCATTTCTGTTAAGGGTATTCGCAGTTTTCGTGGACATGCGGGTTTCTATAGGCGTTTCATCAAAGACTTCTCTAAGATTTTGAAGCCATTGTGCAGTCTGCTAGAGAAAGATGTTCCTTTCAGGTTTGATGACGAGTGCCTTACAGCTTTTGAGATATTGAAGAAGAGTTTAATAACGGCACCGGTCATAACTGCACCTGATTGGAATGAACCTTTTGAGATGATGTGCGATGCAAGTGACTATGCAGTTGGAGCAGTTCTTGGGCAGAGGAAGAACAACATATTTCATGTGGTCTACTATGCTAGTAAGACCTTAAATGGTGCTCAGCTGAATTATACTACTACAGAGAAAGAAATTTTGGCTATTATCTATGGTTTTGAGAAATTTCGATCTTATCTACTTGGGACTAAGTGACAGTTTTCACTGATCATGCTGCAATTCGATATCTCATCTCAAAGAAGGACTCGAAGCCTAGATTGATTAGATAGGTTCTTTTGCTTTAAGAATTTGAACTAGAGATCAAGGACATAAAGGGAACAGAAAATCAAGTCGCTGATCATCTATCGCATTTAGAGAATCCTATTGCTACTTCATTGGATAAGACATTGATAAATGAATCTTTTCCCGACGAGCAGCTGTTTGGAGTGCAGGAAGAAGAACCGTGGTTTGCATACATTGTGAACTACCTTGTGAGTAATATCATGCCTCCCGACTTATCTTATACTCAAAAGAAGAAGTTTATACATGAAGTGAAGTGGTATATGTGGGATGAGCCGTTTCTTTTTCGACAAAGAGCTGACCAAATCATCAATAGATGTATTCTTTATAGCTAACCAAATCATCAATATATGCTGTTCTATACGCCCAAACAACTTCATAAAGCTTCAAAGACAAATCTTTTCTTGATGGACACACCACTTTCTCTAAAATGTGCTTAATCTCTCTGTTGGATACTTCAGCTTGACCATTTGTCTGAGGATGATAAGCCGCAGCAATGCGATGATTCGCATTATACCTTTTGATCATAGCAGTGAACTTGCCATTGCAAAAATGTGACCCTTCATCACTTATTATGACTCTTGGAGTTCCAAACCTTGTGGTCAAGCTTATTGGGCTTTGAAGAAATTGAATCTTGACTTGGATGTGGCTGGTAAGAAGAGGATGCTTCAATTGAATGAACTCGACGAGTTTCGACTTCAAGCTTATGAAAACAACAAATTGTACAAGGAGAAAGTCAAGAGGTGGCATGATCGGGGTCTAGTGCTCAAGTCATTTATGCCGGGGCAACAAGTTCTTTTATTCAACTCTCGTCTCCGTCTTTTTCCTGGAAAGTTGAAGTCAAGGTGGTCAGGGCCCTTCATAATCAAAACTATGTTTCCACATGGAGCGGTGGAAATTTTTGAGAATGATCCGGGCCAAGCATTCATGGTAAATGGTCAAAGGTTGAAGCATTATTATGGTGACACGGCAAACCGTGAGGTGGTTAGTGCCGTTTTAATATCCATTTGATCTCGAGATTCTATGTCGAGCTAGCTACATAAAAGAAGCGCTTCTTGGGAGGCAACCCAAGCTTGTTGTACATTAGTAGGTAGAAGAAGCAAGAAAAATGAAGAAAATAAATTCTGGCAGAAGCCTAGCGCGCCCGCGCTGATCAAGCGCGTAGCCGCGCCGTGTCGGGATGACAGATTTCTGTTTCTAATTGGTTTCTGAGAGAAAGAATTCTATACTGAATACGGCTGCTATATAAACATCTTTAGGTCGTTTTTAATAATATATCAATAAAAAATCAAGCGAGAGACACTTAAGAGCTAAGGAGAAGACGACAAGAGACCTATAGCATGGATCAATAAAGGCGAAGATGATCTAGTTTATTCTTGTGAATCTTTATTTTGAGTTGCAATTTTGGATGCTCGTTTCTTGTTTTGTTGAATCTATACTCTTGTGTTATACTCTGTTAATTATTCGTTATAAAGACTGAAGGGTTTTTAGCACATAAACGCAACAAAAACGTAAATTTAAATCTTAAAAAAAAAACTGAAACCCTACGCAGGATCCATGCGAAAAATAATATTTAATTCATAGTTCAGTATGTTTACCTTAAGAAGCTTTACATTAATGGAAAGATGGAGGTCTTTAATAGGTCTTTAATATCTTTAATAATATTAAGAACTTTTTCTTAATTAATTTATAATCAATTAAATCTCATTTAATCAATTATTAAATTTGCCAATTAATTATTTATTTCATAAATAAATAATTATCAGCCATTATTAATTAATTTCTCCACCATTAAATCATTTTCTTTTATGGTGTGACCCTGTAGGTTCAATATTAAGCCGGTAGTAGAAATAAATAATAATAAAACTATTTTATCATTATTTATATAAATTCTCTAATTCATTAAATATGATTAATTAATTAATCATATTTATTCTACATCGTGAGGGATACTTCTCAGCATATCGCAACTATCCGGATAATACGAATTCACTGCTTAGAATACCAAGAACCTATTCAGTGAGTAGTTACCATACAATTAATTCCTTCTACCCTGCAGTGTCACGATTAAATACAAGGGATTGAACTTGTGTCAAACCTCTCTTATTTAATCACTTGCTTTCCCATTCACTATGTGTAACACCCCCAAATCCGGGGTCGGGAATCCGGGTTGTCACGAGTTCCATTTCCCTTAATAACACCCAATCTTAATAAACAATCAACTACTCTGTACTGTGACCCCACAATAAACACACACACCACAAGTTATAGTCTCAGAGATGAATATCCAAAAGTAACACGAATCATTTTATTCCAAAATTATATGCCATTACACCTTAAAAGGGTTTCTGAATAGATTTACATTTCTTTGCCATTATTACAATTGATAAAGATACATAAGTCTGGTACATCAAAAGTTGAAAGCCTAGCCTATTGGTAGTTCCTACCTCAGCTACAGCGACATCAACGCCTATAGGAAACTGCGGAACATTTCCTATCCACTCGCGAATTGGGAGCTTGGTCTTGTTCATCTTTTATATCTGTTGTTGTGTGATGAAAGAAGAAAGCAAGGGTGAGCAGCAAGCCCACCAAAATAATATGTATAATGATTAACTATATATGAGCCTTCTCATAATACTCATGAAAGTCTTGGTCAAAAGAAATGGCCAAAAACCAGCGAGAGGTTCCCCACTCCCCAAGTTTGATATCTTAATACGATGAAGTCGCAAAATATTCAGTATATATACATATATACTTTTCAAAATCTTGGAAGTCCTCTTCCATGCATAATATACACAGAGTTCCAGTTTATAATTGTATAAAACTATCGTTGCAAGGTGATCTCATATATCTAACCTTGTCTCAAAGTTTTTCTGAAAATCTTTAACATGCATAAGATAATCATTTGCTAGATATAAGTTTAAAAGATGAAGTTACAAGATACTCCAATATACTTATATCTTTTCCAAATACTACCTGAACTACCACCGTTCAAGTTATAATTAGTTTCAAAAGTTCATCACATAGATGAGACTACAAGACAAGATTTGAATAGATTCAATCTTTGAACATCATTATAAATAATAAAGTTACGAGATACTTCATTAAGTCCTGATATATATATACACCTATATATATACATTTCATACACTCCTTGAAAACCTCTATTATGAAAATTATAAACAGAGTTGCAATATCCAATGAATTTGGAAAGGAGAAAACCTTGGCATAAACCTGATATCTTGCTGATCAGGCAAAGATATCAATAAGTAACCTTTTCTACTAGTAGATGGACGAATTCCCCACTGGTCATCACCCTAGCCGCAATAGGACCTTATGCTGGACTGCCACTCAGCCACTTACACATTTGATGGACTCCCACTGAGCCACTTACACTTTCATGGCCGCCCACTGAGCCCATGTTGCTTATGCCGACTCAATAGATGGACTCTTCCCGAACCTTGGGTAAGTAATCAATTCATTTATCAAAACAGCAACCTCGTTGCGAATATAAAATACACCACAGAGCCGGATCCCTCTGGTTTTGAGCGAGTATTTAAATCCCCTTTAAAAGGAAGATCTTAAATATATAAAAATGAGTTTTGGGATCCGCTCTAACTTTTAAAAATCATATTAAAGACTCGAAAACACTTTAAAGAGTGTTTGGAGTAATGTTGATTTAATAAATTAAATCAGTCCCAATATATTAGAAAATATCTGAATATTAATATTCAAATAATATTCCCATAAAGAATAATCTTTATACAAATAATTGAGGTAGAAGTTGTAAAATTTATACTTGAAATCAGTATTAAATAACCAAAGATATACTTATACGAAAATACTATCTTTATTTGAATAATCAAGATAAGTTTGATTATCGACACCTTATTCTTTAATAAAATAAAGAATATATCTCAGCAAATAATCGGAGTCATAGATCCTCAAATGAATATTCAAATAATATTCATTAAATAATATAAACTGAGTCATAAGCCCTCGAATGTATATTCAAATAATATTCAATAAATAAAATAAAAGGAGTCATAAGCCCTCGAATTAATATTCGTAATAATATTCATTAAATAAAATAAAAGGAGTCATAAGCCCTCGAATGAATATTCGTAATAATATTCATTAAATAAAATAAAAGGAGTCTTAAGTCCTCGAATGAATATTCGTAATAATATTCATTAAATAAAATAAAAGGAGTCATAAGCCCTCGAATGAATATTCGTAATAATATTCATTAAATAAAATAAAAGTTATCGAATAAACCTTATTCGATTAATAGTTTTGAAAACTATATCAATATATATATATATATATATTTAAATATATATATATATTTAAATATATATATATATAATATACTCGGGAACATCGACTCCCGGTTTTAGAAAATGTTCACCTTTGAGTCCCCTATACTAAGGGTATACGCAACTACTGCTTATCTCTAGCATAGGTATTATGCAACTTATAAGCAATTGAATCAACAGATATATATATCAAGATTACAAAACAGACATACATATATACCATATCAGCATGCTCCAATATATCGCAAAATTTGCTAATAACAACCATGCACTTATCACAAGATAATGCATATACATATATTTACATCACAACAACAGTATAACGGGTAGAAAACTTGCCTGAGTGCTCCCGGATAGACTTAAGCTTAGAGTGGGTCCGATAACCTATGAACAACAATATAAGTCGGAATTAAACCCCGGTCGCTTAAGAAACTAGACTTTAACCATTTAGAGTCCTAACGTTCGCTTTCGCGCTTAACGATTTACTTAAGTCGCTCGAGTACCCTCGGCTCCACCATTTTTAATAAATTAACCATTAAGGGTTTTAAGGCGATTCTTTCGCGAGTACCTTACCAACTTCCTAATCCACTTTACATAATTGTTTCTTACCTCAATTAGTCATTTAAGGTCCTTAACCAAGGTTTCAAAGTAAGGCGAGGGGTAATGGTTCGGTCGCGAAACGCCGTTACTTAAAACGGTCGTTTCTCCTAAACCGTACATCGGAATCAAACGAACTACATATCGAAATGAAGCTCGTAACATGAACTATCTAATCAGGGCATTGGTCAAAACCTAGCAGTGAATTCACGGGTCCTAATATTAAGAACAAAAACAGCCTAAAGTAAATCGGACATTACGACGGCTATGTTTACGCGATTTCCCAAAATTTTACCAACCAATTCAACACCAAACCATCACCAATCAATCCCAATACAACCATATGACCATATCACTCATCAACCACTTTAAACCATTTAAACCAATCTCAAATCATACCATGAATCATCAAGAACAACTAGTACTACTTTTTAACTCCAAAATCAACAAAAGCACATAACCACTAAGATCTCAACACGACAAAACAACTACTACACTTAATCTATCATTCCATCATCATAATCATTTATATCAAACAATCTTAATACTAAGATCATGAAGAGTTATACATTCCTTGAAGCTTTTAATCAAAGAAAGATCCTTGGAATGTCCATGGAAGCCTTAATATATGCTTAAGCTACCTTGACCTTGCAAATAAAATCAAGAATCAAAAATTTGTTCTTGAAAGTTACTATTCACCCTAAACTAAAATGATTTTTTTGAGATAGAAAACCTTTGATTCAAGCATTCAAACTACTTGCTCTTCTTAGTTATGAAATATAGGATCCAAAGAAACAAACCTTATAATTTTCCATGGAGTATAGCTTGTGTTTTGAATTTCTAATTCACCATTTTGGTGAAAAATTCGAAATGAAGAAGATGAAAAGAGGGGGGGGGGAGAAGCTTGCTTTGTTTTATTGATCTTTGTGCATAAAAGGCTTGGTTGATATCCTTTTGTTTTGTTAATTACCTTTTAACCATGGTAAAATTTGTGTGGCTTGAAATCAACCAACAATACCTTCCCTTTGGTCATGTTTATGTCATCCTCCTATGTCATCCTCCTATGTCATCCTCCTATGTCATCTTCCCACACTTGTCATCTTCTTGTTGGTGTGGTGACATCATCATCACTAACCTCTTTGATTAGCTCTTAATTACTTGGCTAATGACCGCTGATCTGTTATACGGTTCGCTTAACTTTCGTTCTCGTTTATCGTTTGAGGGATCATACCCAGGATCTTATTACTTGGGTTCCCTTAACCTTTCTCAATACATTATATTCCTTTTATGATCCTCTCTTATAATCCTTGAATTTAAATCCTTTTAATCATGTTACCTTATACTCAATTCTTTCGGTATCTGGTGGATTTTCGGGAAAAATCAAAGTGTTCGAATTTGGATTCTGACGATCTTTACATACACTTATATCTCATATAAAGTACTAATAAGATCTCAGAATAACAATAGAAGAACCCCTACATAGTGTGGCATGAAAAGTTTTCTTATTCAGCATAATCAGCAAAATCACTATTCATAAGGGTTTCAAAAAAATTTCAAAAAATTGGGGTTATTACAGTCTCCCCTCCTTAAAAGGATTCCGTCCCGGAATCAGATAGAAAATGAATAGGGATACTCTCTTAGCATTGCACTTTCTAACTCTCAAGTAATTTTCCCACATTGTGGTTCTACCATCAAACTCTGACTAGTTTCATAACCCTTCTCCTAAGCACTTGTCCCTTTTCAATCTATAACCTTTCCTGGTTGCTCCATATAGGTTACGTCGGGTTGCATGTCTATGCGCTCATATGCCCCTATTTATCTGGCATCCGAATTACACTTCCTTAACATTGATACGTGGAACACGTTATGAACTTGTTACAGGTTCGGGGGTAGGGCTAGCTCGTATGCTAACTTCCCAATATGTTTTAGTATATCCAAGGGTCCAACAATTCGTGGACTTAAACTTTCTTTTCTTTCCAACCCTCATCAATCCTTTCCAAGGGATACCTATAACATCACTATGTCCCCTATTTCATACTCTTTGTCCTTTCGAGTCAAATCAGCATACCTCTTATGTCCATCTTGGGTTACTACCAGCCATCCTCTGATTAGATCTATTATATCCCTGGTCCTTTGGACTACTGCGGGTCCGAGCATCTTGCGCTTTACAACTTCATCCTAACGTAAGGGAGATCGACATTGTCTTCCCTCAAGGATCTCATAAGGCGATATCTCAATACTGACATATGATCTATTGTCGTAAGAAAACTCAATCCGTGTTAAGTGATCATTCCAAATTCTTCCAAGTCTATTGCGTAGACTCTTATTATAGCTTTTTGCGCTATAGGTTTTGCTTCTCAATACCCACTCTTTTCCAGTTCGTAATCGCTACTACCTTCCGTTCCTAATATTATACTGGTTATACTTTTGCTCGTTAGCATTCTATAACCTTTTAATAACCACGTCAACCTTAGTATCACTAACGCGTTAGAATCGGAATACCACCATACTTGGTACCACTTCCTTTCTAGCTGCCTCCATCTTCGAAAGCTTGATCCATCATATAGAAGTAAAAGAATTCATTGAGAGATCACTATGATCATGAACACTTGTTACATTGCATAGTTAGTACAGAAGGTGGCCAGCCTTTAGTACTTGACAAGCAATTAAACAATAGCTGGTATCCTACTCGGCTTCTATCACACAGATAGATAGTCATTCGGCAATACCTCCCCTTCTGAAAGGGTTGTTCTTCTCAGTTTATATGAAATGAAAAGAAGAGAAAAGAACGAATTGAAGAGAATTGTATATATGAAAAAAAATATACTGCCACAAAATATCTGGCTTGGAACCTACCTCTGAACTATAGAGGTTTTTCATAGGAGAATAAAACATAGGTGTATATATATCAAGTATTATCGCATCGCATTTCACATGCCTAAATATTTTTGCTATTCCGTCCATCGTTCTATGGACCCATGCTCTTCCTCGAGCTTATACACAATCACCTTTGAAACTCCCTCGATATCGAAAATCGAATCTGGGATCTCATTCTAGACATCATTGTTACTAGAATTCTATGCTTGCACCGCAACCTTCCTCATATAGTAATACGACTCTCTTTTCATAAGAGGGAATAAATATTCAATAGGTAGATACTCTACTTAATTAGTCTATCAATGATAACTTATACACTACCACGACCAGATTAGTGGTACTCAATCTCAACATCCATTCCAATACAACTCTCACGGTTGTAATCAGCTCATTACTCGCAGAATCATTGATGCATTACTATGGTCCACCACTGACCTACTGTCATCATTCACTTTCTATGAAATCTTAATATCTAACCATACGGAGTCCATACATGTCGTATAGAATACTTCTAAGGAGTTAACATAATCACCAATCATAATTCATGAAGAACACTCCAAACTCTGACGTACTTTCATGACATGAAGTAGATAAAATTGCAGAAGAGTTTCAGTCAAAGCAATGATAGCAGGTTAATACCATTCTTAATCGTATGCCTTAAATAGAAGACTTAACTCAAGGGTTCGTCTAGTCCTTTTTGAAACATGGTCCTATCTTATCTCAAGATAGTATCTTCTGAGATAGATAGCCCGCTCATGGAAATTACACGAATTAAACCTTTACCAACTACTATTACGGTTGGGTATTGCACAGTCATCAGAAGAAATGTCAATCTTCCAAACCATAATACAACCTTCTTAGCTTTAACCATCATCACTGTATTCCTTTGGCACAAGCGCCTATAATTATCCTCTTACCTTTAAAGTGTCGGCCACCTCTTTGGCCTTTCCTGTTAGTAAAATTTCCTTACAGTCAATGTCATTTTAACCACCTCCAAATAAATTTTCTACCTCATTTCAATCACAGCTTATGTGAAGATATTTTCCTTAAAATCTGATGAGTAAAAAAAAATATCACCATTTTTCCATAAGTTATTGCCTCAGTCTTTAGAGGTTAATCACTGTCACGAATGACTCTCAATCATACTTAGAACATCTTTTATCTTAAGTCCTAATTGCCCTGAACAATTTCGACCATTACTGGTTCGATCCATACTTTCTCGTGGTTTAACACGTGCCCCACTTGGCATCATTATAATTACGTCATATTTCCTTTATCAACATTTCTATTCTTGAGAATTTTGAATATTACCTTTCTTTCTTGTAAAACCTCTTCGGTTATTTTTGAATCGTTCCTCCTGTATTCCCTAGATACAGGGCATATCAAGATACCGTTTATTAATACCAGAATCATTGTCTATGTGTTTCTGAAAAATTTCTCCACTGATACTTAAAGGTTGTTATTACCTTAATCCTTTCCAATTCATACTGTCAAAACTCATACTATCCCTATTAAGGGTGAAATGCCAACCTTTATGCATTCCCCTAGGATTCGTTTTAAGTTACTGATGTTTTATCCTTAATTCCACCTTTAAAAAGGTACATGCATCCTTCCATGGATAAATTAAGTCATATATCCCTGATAAGGGTGTCTTATTCAATCATTCCCACCTCGATAGTATATGCCTAATTTCACAATAACATCTGTATTCAAAATGAGGTCAATCAATATGGCCTCCAAAAGATAACAACGGTTATCCGCTTTTATTGCCTAAATTGGGTAACGATAACAAGGGTGTTCTGGAAGATATTGGTCGTGTTTAACGTGAACTTCTTCTTAATAATTCCTTATTTACTTTTGTTGTTTATCTCAACAGTCATCTCAATGTTGGGATATCTTTCATACCTGGCGTCTCCCTTTATGGGTATCAAGCCACCAGTCTTACACTTCATATTCTTGAAGTTCACTTCCTTCATCCAATTTTCCTAATTTCTTACTTTCTTGACTCCTCAGTCCATCCGCGTTTCCTTATTAATCAATCGATCTATCTCAAAGTTTCATCGAATACTGTCAACTTCAAGGGAATTAACTATACGTATCGCTTACGCCTTCAAACCTTGAATTTATCTCATGATCAGTCACCATCGCGCTGATGATGACACACTTCTCTATATTTATTGCAAGGGTTTCTTAGGGTTTCCCATACCTAACTCCCTTATCACTTCTCAACTCTATTTCCTTTATATCCCTTTATACTCCTACCCTTTTCAGTCTTTTATTTTCATTTCCATTACAACCACAACATAAGCATTGATTTCAAACATCCCGTCATTCTAGATTCGTGTCCTCAGAACGAATCTTGACAACTTTTACAACTTAAATTCATAATTCATCATACTTGTCCGCTTTTGTTCTGGCTCTAAAGTTTTTATACTACCTTCATAACCTTGGGAGTTACTTTCCCGAAAACAATTGACTGAACTTTAATTAGTTTATTCTAACCTCTGGCTCCGTACCTTCCTTGGCCTTTCACCAGCGGGTGGCCTCTCTCTTAGGAGGGTAAGTGACAAAACAGTCTTTTGTGATTCGTCAATCATTTAGAATCTCAAATGATTCTTAGATTTCCTTTAGCCAGGCTCTTGCCTCGACTGGGTCAACCTGTTCCTTGGAACTCTGAGAGCTTAGCGATTTAAAGGACATGAAAGAATTTCCTACCGCATTGTTTCCTCAAGGTGGTGGTTGGGATAATAGTCTAAGTCCTTTTTAGACAGGTCCATGAATTGCCGTATAGGAGTACCGTCTCGGGTCTCCTTTCCTTACTCGACTTTCTGTTTCCTTAGTATGAAATGTTTCATCCTTCTCCCATACTTGGGGTTATCTTATACGTTAAAATCCTCATTTTCCACTTCATTATGTTATGGGTTCCTTCTATCTTGATGGCGACCTCCCTGACTATCACGTTCAGGGTTTGCTCTAAATCTTATTCCTCAAACTAGCTTTCGTCTAAGATTTCATCTTTAGGCTCTTGAACATTTGGAACCCAAATTCTGTAGGAATACCTCATTATTCCCTTATCATCTTTCTTGGTATTAATCTTTTATCTAATTGTTGGCTCTCTGCCTTCATTATCACTTTTTTTGGCACAATATGTTCTTTTCCGATAATTCGGACTGTATTGCAATCTCAAACAACTTTTCGGTACCGGCTCCGGTTACCTTCACTTCTTTTTCCATTTTCTCAAATCTCTTATAAACTCTCTCAAAGACATTATCATCTTGAGTCTCTCCTTTTTACTAAGGGCATCAGCCACCACATTGGCTTTCCCCGAATGATAAAGAATCTCATAATCGTAATCCTTGATTAGCTCTAACCACCTCATTTGGCGCATGTTGAGCTCTTTTCTGCGTGAAAATGTACTAGAGCACTTATGGCTTAGGTAATTCTCGCACTTCTCTCCATATAAGTAGTGCCTCCAATCTTTAGGGCAAAACTATTGCCATGAGCCCAAGCTCATATGTGGGGATATCGAATTTTATATTCCCTTAATTTTCTTGACGCGTACGCGAGTACCTTGTTGTGCTGTATAAGAGCACCCTAATTCCTTATGCGAAGCGTCAATACTAACCATAAAATCTCCTTTTTCCATCCGGCAATGCCAACATAGGGGCCATCACCAATCTTTGCTTCAGTTCTTGAAAGTTGTTCTCATATTTCTCTGTCCATTCGAACTTCTCAGTCTTACGAGTAAGCCGCGTTAAAGGGGCTACTATCTTTAGGAACTTGAACGAACCTCTGGTAGTAACCGGCCAATCCTACCTCTGGTAGTCGCCCTAACCATAGTCATCAATTCCTCAGTGGTCCTTTATTCATTCTTGTCAGGATCCTCCACGGGATTCTTCTCAGCAAACAATCCCTTCTAGGACAACATCCTCAACCGCTACATCCACAATATGAACACCATCCGGTCCCGCGTTAGGACGCTCTATCGGATCCATAATCTGATCTCCAATAAGTAATAAAACATCATCGCGTTGTTGCTCCTCAACCTCAGGGTTCGGAGTCCCACTACCATATACGATAACGAACTATGCTTCTATCACGATATTTATAAGGGTTCCCATAAGGGTTTTAACTGTCAGTACTACGTTAGGTAGTCCGACTATGAACTTGGCAAGAGTTCTTATTATCTTAGTGAACTTATTATCTTAACGTCACATCATCTCTGAGGTTTATAACGCTTAGCTCTGATACCATTTCTGTAACACCCCCAAATCCGGGGTCGGGAATCCGGGTTGTCACGAGTTCCATTTCCCTTAATAACACCCAATCTTAATAAACAATCAACTACTCTGTACTGTGACCCCACAATAAACACACACACCACAAGTTATAGTCTCAGAGATGAATATCCAAAGTAACACGAATCATTTTATTCCAAAATTATATGCCATTACACCTTAAAAGGGTTTCTGAATAGATTTACATTTCTTTGCCATTATTACAATTGATAAAGATACATAAGTCTGGTACATCAAAAGTTGAAAGCCTAGCCTAGTGGTAGTTCCTACCTCAGCTACAGCGACATCAACGCCTATAGGAACTGCGGAACGTTTCCTATCCGCTCGCAAATTGGGAGCTTGGTCCTGTTCATCTTTTATCTCTGTTGTTGGTGTGATGAAAGAAGAAAGCAAGGGTGAGCAGCAAGCCCACACAAAATAATATGTATAATGATTAACTATATATGAGCCTTCTCATAGTACTCATGAAAGTCTTGGTCAAAAGAAATGGACCAAGTTTTGATATCTTAATGCGATGAAGTCGCAAAATATTCAGTATATATACAATATACTTTTCAAAATCTTGGAAGTCCTCTTCCATGCATAATATACACAGAGTTCCAGTTATAATTGTATAAAACTATCGTTGTAAGGTGATCTCATATATCTAACCTTGTCTCAACGTTTTTTCTGAAAATCTTTGACATGCATAAGATAATCATTTGCTAGATATAAGTTTAAAAGATGAAGTTACAAGATACTCCAATATACTTATATTTTTTCCAAATACTACTTGAACTACCACCGTTCAAGTTATAATTAGTTTCAAAAGTTCATCACATAGATGAGACTACAAGACAAGATTTGAATAGATTCAATCTTTGAACATCATTATAAATAATAAAGTTACGAGATACTTCATTAAGTCCTGATATATATATACACCTATATATATACATTTCATACACTCCTTGAAACCTCTATTATGAAAATTATAAACAGAGTTGCAATATCCAATGAATTTGGAAAGGAGAAAACCTTGGCATAAACCTGATATCTTGCTGATCAGGCAAAGATACCAATAAGTCACCTTTTCTACTAGTAGATGGACGAATTCCCCACTGGTCATCACCCTAGCCGCAATAGGACCTTATGCTGGACTGCCACTACAGCCACTTACGCATTTGATGGACTCCCACTGAGCCACTTACACTTTCATGGCCGCCCACTGAGCCCATGTTGCTTATGCCGACTCAATAGATGGACTTACTTCCCGAACCTTGGGTAAGTAATCAATTCATTATCAAACAGCAACCTCGTTGCGAATATAAAATACACACAGAGCCGGATCCCTCTGGTTTTGAGCGAGTATTTACATCCCCTTTAAAAGGAGATCTTAATATCTATAAAAATGAGTTTTGGGATCCGCTCTAACTTTTAAAAATCATTTTAAAGACTCGAAAACACTTTAAAGAGTGTTTGGAGTAATGCTGATTTAATAAATAAATCAGTCCCAATATATTAGAAAATATCTGAATATTAATATTCAAATAATTTCCCATAAAGAATAATCTTTATACAAATAATGAGGTAGAAGTTGTAAATTATACTTGAAAATGAGATTAAATAACCAAGATATACTTATACGAAAGTACTATCTTTCTTTGAATAATCAAGATAAGTTTGATTTATCGACACCTTATTCTTTAATAAATAAAGAATATATCTCAGCAAATAATCGGAGTCATAGATCCTCAAATGAATATTCAAATAATATTCATTAAATAATATAAACTGAGTCATAAGCCCTCGAATGAATATTCAAATAATATTCAATAATAAAATAAAAGAGTCATAAGCCCTCTCGAATGAATATTCGTAATAATATTCATTAAATAAATAAAGGATCATAAGCCCTCGAATGAATTTCGTAATAATAGTCA